>NC_060281.1:77188961-77247450 GCF_021613505.1 Equus quagga
GGGGGGGGGGGGGGGGGGGGGGGGGGGGGGGGGGGGGGGGAATGCAGTGAAAGTTCTCTGGCGGGTGGGACAAACCCAGCGTAGAAGGAAGCAGTACAGACAGGTAACACAGCTCAGGGGGCGGCTCTGAAGGGGGCTGGAGACTCAAACTGGGGGTGAATTAGGATATCTGTCATTGGACAATGGACTCAGGCTTTGAGACCACTACCCCATGCCGAGGGTGGAGGGGACCTGGAATCTTCCGTCAGCACAGTGACTATAATTAGGCTTCAGCTGAGGTCCTTGGAAAAATCAATTCCTCCTTTCTGGCCGAATAGCAATTTGCAGCCTTCTGCAGCTGGCGGGGAGCATCGAGTGGCCTGGGGTGGCACAGCCCTTCTCTTAGTTGGGTCTTGAATCCCCAGAAGAGTTAGTATTTAGAACAGAGATGCTGAAGTAAAGCAAAAGCCACACTTTTTGTTTCCTTGCTTTGAGCCCGTATTGGAAAGTAATCTTATATAGTTGGTATTTTAAGTGTTTGAAATATTTAAGAGAATTTGGCATCATCTACCAGAAGGGCTTTGTGATTCTGATTTTAAATGAACTGAGTAATCAATTACAGCCAGATCTTTTTTCTAATTGTGGTAAAACATAACATAAAATTCACCATCTTAACCATTTTTAAGTTCACAATTCGGTAGCGCTAACTACCTTCACACTGTTATATTGGACAGATTTTCAACTTGAAAGTTATAAGAGAATTTTGCTAAGTTTGCAAATGATATGCTACTGTTTAAGAGAACTTATGATTTGTGTATTTAAAAGTTCGACTTAGGGGCTGGCCCCGTGGCTGAGTGGTTAAGTTTGTGCGCTCCTCTGCAGGCGGCCCAGGGTTTTGTAGGTTCAGATCCTGGGTGTGGACATGGTGCCGCTCGTCAGGCCACGCTGAGGCGGCGTCCCACATGCCTCAACTAGAAGGACCTGTGACTAAGATATACAACTATGTGCCGAGGGGCTTTGGGGAGAAAAAGGAAAAATAAAATCTTTAAAAAAAAAAGTTCGACTTCGCAGATGTGTAAGAATTCATGAAGTACTTGGGAAGGTTTTGAAAAGTGCTTCAGAGGAAATCAAACATATTAAATTCATTAGTGCACTTCAGGTATTTAAAGGAATTTAATTAAGTGGCTTTTCCTTTTAAAAAACAAACTTAAAAGCGATTGTAAAATATAGTTAATTTGTAAGCAAAATAGACTCATAAATTTAACACAAAATCCTAGGGAAGAAGTGATGTTTCAAATTTGCATTTGTAATAAATAGAGTATTCATTTAAAAACAACGAAGTTGTCCCTGAATAAGCTTTCACAAAGGCCTTTAAGGACAGGCACCAAAAAGCCATTGTTCACGAATAAGTGCTTTATAGTCTTCAAACTGTGCTTAAAAGACCTCACTACTCGGTGGGTCCCCAACTTGAGCGTGCGACAGAAGCCCTTGGAGGGCTTGTTCAAATACCGACCGTGGGATCCACCACAGAGTTCCCGAGTCAGCAGGTCTGGCCCAAGACTCTGCATTTCTAACAAGTTCCCACGTGATGCTGATGCGGCCAGTCCTGGGACCAGACTTTGAGACCCACTGCCCTGGATCCACACGACACCCACAGAGGCCAGTGTCACTGTTGTCAGCTGTGTGGCCTTCTCTAGTTACTGCCATTCTTTAGGCCTTAATTCTCCTGGCTCTAGCATGAGAATCACCCAACAGTCTGTACCCCGCAGGGTTGCTGTGAGGGTCAGAGAGAGGTGTGTGCAGGGCAGACCCATGGTGGGTTCGCAGTGTACGGTAGCAATGAATGTTTGATACTATTAGACACCCACCATGTCCTCCACACACCCAGCACAGTGCTGTGCATACAGTAGGTACTCAAGAAATACTGGGGCCAGCCCCGTGGTGTAGTGGTTAAGTTCATGCACTCTGCCTCGGCAGCCCAGGGTTCGCAGGTTTGGATCCTGGGTGCAGACCTATGCCCTGCCCATCAAGCCATGCTGTGGCAGCATCTCACAAACAAAGTAGAGAATATTGGCACAGATGTTAGCTCAGGGACAATCTTCCTCACCAAAATAAATAAATAAATAAATAAATAAATAAATACCCATGTCAAGGATGCTTCCCCACCTACTGTGAACGATGGAGGGTTGGCTATAGGGACAATACTTACGTGTCATTCCAGGTGGCCTCACTAAGAGCACCTGGGTCTCAGGGATTGCTTTCTTCCTGAAGGTGGGGAACTGAAGATGCCCAGTGGCAGAAGACAGCGAGGCTGCCTTGTCTGGGCCGTTTCCCCGGCTGTGGCTTGTAGAGCGGGAGCTCACTCTCTGTTGAGTGTTGAGGGAACCGAAAGGCAATGTCGGATTCAGTAGAGCAGAGCCGCCCGCCTGGCTCCAAGCACCAACCCTGGCTGCAGGACGGGAGAGCAGACCCACCATGCAGGTGGCTGCGAGGAGTCAACGAGACGCGCCATGTACGCAGGCGACACGCGGAGTGCCTGCACAGAGGACACAACGGGAAGTGACAACCAGCCCATCATCTGGGGAGTAGTCCCTTTGAAGACACCTGGCGACTTTTCAAATGCGGGCTGTGGGATGAGGTTCCCCTGTTCTTGGGGTGTGGCTGTCACTCTGACGAGGCCGTGGTGGGTCCCCACACCTGCTCCGGGTCACTTGGAAGACAGCACGGCAGTGTCTCCCCTGACCGTTCCTGTGTGAGGACATTCTGTCATCCCACCCTTCGCCCGTGCCACGCTTGGTTCAGCTAGTTCTTAGATCTAAAGCGCGGAGGGGGTACACGAGTGGGGCTTCTCTAACAGCGACATGAGGAGACAGATGGCTCCCCCAGCTGGGGCTCCTCAGGCCCCTGGTTCCCTGGGATCTAGGTTTTCACCACAAAACTTCTTCTCGAGGATTCACGTTTGGTTGGAAAGTGAAGAGGGAAACATTCAAGATTGGGAAGCCACCGTAGGAGGAAAGGTATTCAGCTGCCTTCTCTTTAGACTAATAAGCATGAATTTGTAATACAATAATAGAGCATCTTTTGGGGTATTTAGGACCTGGTAGACTTCCAGTGAAGAATACTTGGTGTAAACATCACTGATGGATGTTATCCCTCTTAGTGAGAAGTTGGAGATGGGCATTTCCGGTGTTGGCACAGAAACTCAGCAAAGTCGGGGCTCTGGGCTGACAATTCTGTAATTCTTGGGGCCTTCCCCTCATGGCTGTAATGTGGCTGCAGCAGCACCATGCATTGCATCCTCTCTCGATAGTATTCAGCATTCAGAGCCGAGTAGTTGCAACAGAGACTGTCCAGCCTGCAAAGCCTAAAACATTACTACCTGGCTCTTTACAGAAAAACTTTGTCAACCTCTGCCTTATTGTGATAAGCCCCATTATTTAAAAGACAGAGCTGTGCCTGCCCTAAGGTTGGCAATACTCAGGCTAGGAAGATAACACGCAGAGAATAAGAAAACAGTAGACACACCCCTAGAGTCTATATGTCTGGAACAGTTTTGGGGCAACTCTTGAGATGAATGGCTACTTCCCTTTTCCTTCTAAAGTTACTTCTTCTGTCTGATGTCAGCTGCAGTCAGAACGTCACGAAGGCATTCTCCACTCAGTTTAGCAAATGCCAGGCACCATGCTAGGTGCAGGAAGTACACATATAACAGTGATCCAGCCAGTGCCTGCCCTGAAGGAGTTCAAAGCATTTGGGAGACACAGAGGCCGGAAATGAAAATTCAGAGTGGCAGGTGCTCCGATAGGGTTAAGCAGAGGATGCTAAGGGAGTGTGGGATGCCCCGCCCAGCCAGGGGGAGTGGTGGGGTGGTAACAAGGAGCACAGGCAGCAGGAGAAAGAAAGAAGGTGAGGTCGAAGCTGCACTGGATGCAGGACAGCGATGTTGGAGGTGAGGTGTTCCCTGTAGAGGGAACAGCCTACGCAGCGGCCCAGAGGTAAGTGCATGCAGAGAAGTCAGGGGGCCTGTAATGTACGGCTGACGCAGAGTCTGCGCGCTGGAGGGCGGTGAGCTGCCCTCAGGAGCGTGGACTTTCTCCCAAGGGCAATGGGGGAGCGATCAAGCAAGGCAGTGCCTGGAGGAAACACATATTTTAGAAAGACGGGGTTGGAGGCGGTTGAACTCCCACTGGTGGTCTGGACCAGGGTGGTGGCAGCCGGGATGTACCCAGGTCCATGCGGTCCCCTCGGCGATGGATGAATGTGAGCAGCGAGAGGAGGGGCAGTGAGCCACGGATGGGACTCAGCAGGGCCCTCCCCAGAGGCAGGGTCCTCATTTCCCTGCATGCATGTCCCAGCTCAGGCTGCGGGGCCACATGACCGATTTCCCTCCCAAGACCACTCTGATTTACTCAGTGTGCCGCCTCCAAGTGCCTGACAGCCACCGATGCGGAAATGGCAGCAAGTTGTTTGCAACACCCAGATGCGCCTAAGTGAGAGATAGCCAGTCCTGGTCCATGGGGGACGTTGGGGGGAAGAACTGTGTCCTTTTTCTCTGAGTCACTCACTGGAGCCGAGGGAATCCAGGTTGGGGTTGCAAACCACGTCCCCAAGACAGTAGTTCAGAAGGCATGGCCACTCTCGTGCTGTGTTCTTGTGGGTTCGTGGGACACGCCACAGAGGCAGCGATGGGGACCAAAACCTCCCATCTGAGCCTCCCACACCTCACACGTCCCTGGCCACCAAGGGGCAGCAGTATTTTCATTTAATATAAAAAGGGGATACAGAGACAGCATCTCCAGGCAGATGAGCAGGCCCCTGGCAGATGCGAGGCTTTGGCGGGTGGAGAGGGAAGCAGATCGTGAAGAGGATTCACCATCAGGAGGCGGAGCGGGGGTAGACGAACCACTCCCGGCATCAATCTGCGCAGCTCAGCAAGAGAAATGACACAAGGAGTAAAACAAGCTGGGAACAGATTTTGCTTTCTTCTGAGTCACCAGGGGAGGAAAATGGAAAATTACCACTCTCCCTCACTCTTGTTCCCAAATGGAACATGGGCTCCTCGGAGGGAACAGCACAGCCTTGGGTGTGTGACCAGCTGGCAGCATACCTGGGCCATCTTGTGCGGCGGCTCGCTCTTTCCTGGCTCTCTTGGTGTCCCTGTTCAGCAGAGTCTTCTCTTGGCAGGTCTCAGAGTGCTGGAGCTTAATGAGCTTTTAAGGTTAGTGGCGCGGTTTGCTTTGGGCTACTGTGCAGCCTGGCGGGGGGTGACTCAGGCTGAAGGGACCTTGCCTAGATGGTGACACTTAGCAGAATCTATCACTATCAGATGAAACTACAAAACATTTGTTCCAGAGCCCCTCACTCCAGAACCATCTGTTTGTCTCTATTACCGAGTGCACAATGCTGCCAGGAGGGAGAAGTCTGCTCCCTTCGGGACTGCTGCTCCACGCATGAGACCTGTGAGCATCTCAGACCTGGAACCAGCCCTTCTGTTCAGCAGCTGCATGTCCGCCCCCAGCTCCAAGCAGAAGGTGAAAGCAAACTAAAGTGAGTAACAAACGGTAAATGGTGCTTGGACGATTTCTGATTAAGAGAGTAGGAGGGCAGAACATCTAACACACACAGAGGAGATCTCAGCTGTGGATAAATGACAAGCAGATAAACCTATGATGAGTCACCATCTTGAGAAAACGAGAAATCAGCAGGTGGCCCTCTGACATCGTTGGCTGGCAGCTTCTAGTCCCTGGAAAGGCAAGATGAGGACGAGCACACGAATGAATCATGCTTTGGCATCAGGTCGTAAAGCGGACGCCCTGGGTCTACGCCTCTGAGTTCCACTAACCCGACCAGACTGTGATGGCTGAAACTCTGTCACAGGCAGGATCAGGCCACTGCAGACCGCTTCATAGGGAGGGCTGCCTAAGGCTACGTGTTTCCAGGAGGAGAGGAGTTAAACTCCCCCGGGAGAGTGGTAATCCTAGTCTGTTCGGGCTGCTATAGCAAAAATACCGTAGGCTGGCTTAAACAACAAGCATTTATTTCTCACAGCTCTGGAGGCTGGAAGTCCAAGATCAGGGTGCCGGCCGGCTCGGTGTCTGGTGAGGCCCGCTTCTTGGCTCGTAGATGGCCAGCTTCTTGCTGTGACCTCACATGACGGAAGGTGGGGGAGCTCTCTGGGGTTTTGTGAGAGCACTAATCCCATTCACAAGGGCTCCACACTCAAGACCTAGTTACTTCCCAAAGGCCCCACCTCCTGCACCATCACCTTGGAGGGTGGGTTTCCATATAGATTCCCCGGGGGGGACACACACTAAGGCCACAGCAGTTGTAAAGAGCAGCTCGGGTTCTGGAGTCAGGCTGGGCTGGGTTGGGATCTGGGCCCCGTTGCTCAGTAGCTGTGTCATCTGAGCAAGGCAGTCAGCTTCTCTGAGCCTTAGTTTCCTCGGATGTGAAACCGGCACCATTCCAAGCCCACCCGGGGCTGGCCCAGAATAAGCGCCCAGAAGAGTGTGGAATGTCTGTGCTTTTTGACAAAGACTGTCCTGTCACAGGAAGGCAAAGTGACTTCATCTACCATTCTAGAAGCATCCGTCTGCCTCTTATGTGTCAGCACTGTGGACCCAGAGAAGAGTAAGTGCGAAGGCTGACCCCCGGACCTCAGACTTCACCCTCCCACTGAAGTCTACAGGAAAGAAGAACAAGGTCTCCCCTAGGCAGAAGGGGGGGTCTGCCTCCTGGCACAAGGGAATGACAGATGCCACCAGACTGGGGGCATGGGCTCCTGCTCCCAGAGCCAGACGTGGTCTAAACAGCCACGACGTTGCACCTGCAGCCACATGGAGTCTAAATGCCCCCCCCCCCCCCCAACTGAACCGGATTATTCCAGGACGGAGAGGAGAGTCCCATTTGGTTCTGAGCCTCTGCTGACTGTGTTTTCCATGCGAGGAGCTCCAGGTCCTGAAGGCAGAGGAAGAAGGGACGCACCGCAATGGAGAAGCACCGCGGCTCCACGCCCAGCAACCCACGCCAAGCGCTAACCGACAACTGGCCCAACTGGCTTCACAGGCGCACGTGCAAAGCTGCGGTTTTCGGGAACGATATCAGCCAAGGCCGGGGGACAGGGCTGAGCCCCAGCACGCAGTATCTCCGGTCCTTACAAGACTTTGGCCTCTCTAGACAAAGGCTCTGAAGTCTCTAAGAACTGAAAGCATTAAGGAGACTGACACATATATAAGAACGTGTCTATGATCCAGTGCTCAGAAAAACAAAGGTCCCATGAGTTTGGAAGTGGAGAAGTGGAGACGTGTTAAACAGCATTGCAGACAGGGGATCGTGGAAGAAGTGACTGGCTGGCTTGCTTCTAAGAAAGAAACAGCCAGCCGCATGGCCATACCACTCGCTGTGCATCCTGAGTGGGCCAAGAAGGGTGGAAGTGTAAGGCACAGGAGGGGTCCGAGGCGGGAGCATGAAAATTTCAGCGCGTCAGTACGTCACCGGCTCATTTGTAGGACGCCGAGGGTTCAGAAGAAGAGAGACCGTTACGTTCTCTGCAGACGCAAACAGCATTGCTAACCGCGCTGTCCTGCAGGAAGGAGGCACAGCCTGGCCTCAGATGGGCTATTCTTATCCCTCAGCCCAAACCATTTGCTTAGCCAAGGCAGTAGATTGAATTGGGGTCTTAGATGTAACCAATTAAAAAATAAGGGAGCCACAAGATCGTGCCTGGGCCATCATAAGTGAGCTCCACTACCTCCTAGTGTGCACAGCTTTCTAAGACACAGGCTAAGGGACCAATGCCCTGGCTCCCAGGTGACGGGGACACAGTACGAATTCTGTGGGCTCCCACTAAACTTCGATTGGAAAATGTAAACAACCCGTTCCTTTGAGGATGCTAAATTAGCAAATTTAGCAAAGTAGCAAATTTAGCATCCTCAAGGCTAAATGAGCAAATGCTTAAGAAGAAATTTGTTGTCTCTGAATTTTATAGCTGTTGTAAAAGGACATTTCTGAACTTACCTGAAACAGCAGTTATTTTCTTAGTTCGAACAGCTACAGGGTTCACCTTGAGGGACACACAGACTTCACGGTGAGTGATTTTAAACTGTTTTTCTTTGACAGTTTTTACCCTACTGATTCAAGCCGTGGCCAGGGTGGATGGAGCAAACTGAAGTGGCATACGATTCTAGGAGAAATCTGAGTTTTTCCTAAACACCCGATTTCATCATACTTAAGATGCACTTTTTGCCTCACTGTTGTTAATTTTCTTAGGAACGACTGGTATTGCGGTTACGTAGGAAAGTGTCCTTTTTCTTGGGAGACACACGCTGAAGCCTTTAGGGAGAAGCCTCGGGCTATTGGAGACACTTTCAAGCGGTTCACAAAAAAATGGTACATACATTGAGAGAGAGAGAAAAAAAATATAGCAAATGTTGCATCTTAGTGCAGGGTATGGGTTTCCATTACACTATTCTTTCAACTTGTTGATGTTGCTTGTGCTTAGACTTCTGTTAAAAGAAAAACGTTCAAGTGAACTTTCCACTAGGGCTCAGCAATCTACAGCCTGGGGCCCGAGCCCAGCTCACAGGCTGTTTTTTAAATAAAGTTTTATTGGCACACAGGTGTGCTCACTCATTCCCGTACCGTCTATGGCTGCTTTCCTGCTACGATGGCAGAGCTGAGTAATCATATGGCCCTCAGAGCCAAAAACATTTAGTGTCTGGCCTTTTATAGGAAAATTCTGTCGACCCTTACTTTAGAAGAAATCATATTTAAAGTCACAGTTATACAAGATGAGTAAGTTCCAGAGGTCAGCTATAAAGAGTGTCAATAAGGTATTGTGTCCTTAAAAATGTGTTAAGAGGGTAGGTCTCATGTTAAAACCACAAAAAACCCCAAAGGGACACAAGGAAACTTTGGGAGGTGATGGATATGTTTAGTACCTGGATTATGGTGATGGTAATAGGAATATATATATGTCCAAACTCACCAAATTGTATACATTAATTATGTGCAGTTTTTTGTATACCAATTATACCTCAATAAAGCTGGGGGGAAAAGCCACTTCCTTTGAAAAGTCTTTGTAGGCTTTGAACAGGGGTTCCCCAAACTTCAAGAGGACAGTTGCTGAGATGGTGAGGGATAAACATTCCTCATTTTCCCTCAACAAAGTAAACGTGAGTGCAGGAACAGAGTGACTGAAGCTGGCCAGGAGGTCGTCACGGCACAGTTAGCGAGGAAGAAATAAGTAAGTTTTGAATCCCCAACAATAAAGATGATATTATTAGCAAGACACTTTCCACAGGGCAAGAAAACCCTGCAGAGGAAGAAACACGGCTGGGCTCAAGTCCAAGGTGCAGGCTCGAGATTGGCCAGATCGAGGCCCTTACCCTCCACGGGCCTCAGGACTGCTCTTTGTAAAAAGTGGGAGCAGTGGACCAGCAGCTGACGGTTAAGGGGCCCTGTGGCTTTCAAATTCTCTAATCTCATGGAGACAACTTAGCAAACAGTTTCATCCAAAGGCAGCTGTTCCTCAGAAAGTCTTGCAACTGTACTTTCTTTTATCCCACTTTTATAAGAGGTATATCACTCTCAAACTAATCAAGGTGGGTTTTTCTTTTACAAAATAGGTTCTAGAAGATCCTGGGGTCAAGTCAATATACTAAGTAAAAAAGATTACACAATACACATCTAAATAGGTCTTTAGAATATAGATTCTAACATTTGTAGATGATAGAAATGCACTCCTGGCACAAAGCTGGGTGCACTAAAAGACACCCGAGGATAAGACGGCAGTGGTCTGCCAGAGAGAAGGACACACAGCTGCTCTTCCCGGTGCCTCCTCCCAGGTGGGGCTTGAATTCTCAAGGGGGCAATATTGCCCCAAAAGGGCAAAACTAGTTCTTGGAGGGAGTGAAAAACCCATTACTCTTTTAACGTATAAAGCACAGACATACACAATACCTAAGCAGATAGACAGTTGGCTGCGGTACTAACATTTCAAAAAAAAGAAAAAAAGGAATGAAGTGCCGACACACGCTACAAAGTGGACGAACCTTGAAAACACAACGCTCAGGGAGAGAAGCCAGACGCAAAAGGACACATATTATATGATTCCATTCATATGAAATGTCCACAACAGGCAAATCCATTGAGACACAAAGCAGATTGGGGCTGAGAGACAGAAATGGGGAGTGACTGCGTAACGGGTACAGAGAGTTATTTATTTATTTTTATTTTTTATTTTTTTGTGACGAAGATTAGCCCTGAGCTAACATCTGCTGCCAAATCTCTTTTTGCTGAGGAAGACTGGCGCTGAGCTAACACCTGTGCCCATCTTCCTCTATTTTGTTTGGGACGCCTACCACAGCATGGCTTGATGAGCGGTGCATAGGTCCGTACCCAGGATCCAAACTGGTGAACCCCAGGATGCCAAAGCGGAATGTGTGAACTTAACCACAGAACCGCCGGGCCGGCCCCTACAGAGCTTCATTTGGAGGTAATGAAAATGTTTTCAGCTAGACAGAGGTGATGGTTGCACAACGTTGTGAGTGAGCTAAATGCCACTGATTCGTACACTTTAAAATGGTTAATTTTATATTACACGAATTTCACCTCAGGAAAAAGGCGTCCTTAGGTGACTGAGGACCTCAGTGGGTGTGTCAGAGGACCAATCCTCTCGACGTGCAGTGGTCCCATAGGGAACTCCACTCTCATTCACGGTAATTAATTACAGCCTCATCCAGGGACACGCACATAAGGGCTGGTCACCCAGCGCTCCGAGCCCCTACAGCAGTGTTAGACTGCCAGAGGGAGAAACTGAGGCACGTAAGAAAGCGTTTATGACCTTTCTATAGGGAGTAACACTCATAAGCAGCACATTTTCTGACCCATTACACTGTCCTTAGAAGTTGTTCCAACTTTATAACAAAACAAAATTAAAAGAGAAGTGGGAAATCGAGCTTCTAAAACAGCTCAATCAGTTCCCGAATGGGCAGCCTCTCTGAACTCTGGTGGGTTTCATGCTGTGACTGCAATTGCTTAACAAAGGGGGATCCCAAGCCAGATTGCTAAGGCAAGGTGAAAGAAAAGAAAGAAAGAGAAAGAGAGAGAGAAAGAGCAAAGAAAGAAAGGGAGGAAGGAAAAAACTGGGAAAACAAGTTTTTCCACCGCAATCTGCTATGAGAACACCTAACTCAGAAATCTAAGGAAAATCTTTGTTGCAGCTGTCTGTTGTATGTGTGTGTCTCTATGTATGTTATAAATGTGTGCTACCTCCAGATGGTACAATTTCTAAAGAGCTCTAGTCCATTGACTTAAAGTAAGCGCTTACAAAAAGTTTTTCTAAATAGACCTAACCCAAATGTCTTTCAAGTTAACATGATATAGATTAATCTTTGGTTAATGAAAGTTTCAGTTTGTTGGTTTGATGTAAAAAAAAACTCCTCAAGAGTTGTTGGTATTTGAATATGATGCAGACATGCAGCCTGGGTTTACGAGTCAAATAAGCTCACGTTGCCTCTTAGAAATTTCTCAGCAAAATAATAGCTTTAAATGATAACTAATTTTGCCTAATATCTCATAAAGTTTTTGCGGGTAATTTAAACATCACCAGTGGGAGCAAATGATTTGGATATAAATGAAATAAGAGTTTATAGATAAACTTTTAGCAATAATTATAGTTAATGGCATGTGTATTTAAAATAACTTCCAAAATCTTTTCGGTAACTTGAAATTTAGAAGTTTTTCTAGGTTAACTTAAGTGATAAAGATTCGTTAAGTATCTAGATCATCTTTAAATAACATAGAGAAATAGACATTAATTACTAAAGGTAAGTTTATCTACTTTTGGCTTCTTATTGCAGAGATGCTAAAAGTGTTTGGGTCTTTTACTGTAAAGTGGCGCATTTCTAGAAATTATGAAGAGTGTTTAGAATGCTGGTATAAAAGACAATTAGTAATTGCTTACCTTTTTTAGTGTTTACTAGGGTCTACTAAAAGTTAAAGAGTTCTAATATATGTGATTAAAGCTACTAGAAATTAACAAGGAAAACATTTATATTTGAGGAAAGTAAGGTGTAAGTTTTCAGTAAAGAAGGTATAAAGAATGGAAATATTTTATTTGTTTGGTTAAGAAAGATAAATTTGTCCTAAAGTACTAGGAGGGAAAAAGAAAGACTGGACAAATTCTGAATGTAAAAGAAAGTTATAGAAGGTTTGTGAAAGAAATTCTGAAAAGAGTTTTGTACACGGTCAAACTGGCTACGATTGAAATGAATCTAATTAAGTAAATGGGTTTTAATATGAAAAAGTAAACTGGTACAAAAGTTAGAATTTGGTTTTCTCTCTTAAAGGGATAATTTTCTGAAACTATTAGTCTGCTCTTGATAAAGAGGCTATAAAAGGCTTTTCCTTCTAAGTTGACCTAAAGGACAGAAGATCCATGTTTTGTTGAGATAATTTCCTCTGTGCAAAAAGACAAAGGTGTCTCTATTACGGTTTTTTTTACTGTTTCTGTTGTCACTTTGGTTAAATATTACTATGAAACATTGTTTCAGTGACCCTTATTTCACGATGACAAGATCAGCAACCCCTTTATCTTGTTTAAATCAGTGTTTTAAAACTTTTGGATATTTTTGACAAGCTTCTCCCTCAAAAAAAAAAAATTTCAAATCCTGAACAAAGGCTTGATCCGGATGAAGGAAGAGAATTTCTCTGAGGACTTTCAGAGGGCCCCTGGGACTTCTCAAAGAAATTTGTTCTCTCTTCCTATAAAGGAGGGGATACTAATTAGGCTTGTTTGGTATGCTAAATTGCATGGGAAGCATTGTCAAGTAAATGATAATAAACCTTAGGTTATATTGTGTAGGTAAATACTATTCACTATTTTAACCCTGTTGGCTGCCAACATCACAAGCGGAGAAGACCACGACTGCGTTCTATTGTGTAATTTGGTTTACAAATGGGTCTTACTTAAATCATAAGCAACGTTATCAAGCTGGATATGCTGTCCAGCCTCAAATGCCTGCTACTTTCTGTTAACTCTGCTAACCCAGTAAAAGATTTCCTTCTACAGGCTCAAGAAATCGCTACGGAAGAAAAAATAATAATAATCATCAATATATATAGGTTGCAACAAAAGGGAAAACAATACTTTGGGAAACTTTTTCCCGCAGTGGCTCATATGGCCTCTACTTGTGCTATATGCCCAAAGTATAATCCAGAGAAGCCACTCTATGAGTCACAAGGCCACTTTCCCTTCCTAAGGGACCGTGTGAGGTATGACAATGGGACTTTGTCCAAATGCCACCATCTCAAGGATAAATATATCTTGTAATGATCTGTATGTTCTCACATTGTGTTGAGGTTTTTCCTTGCAGAAGAGTGATGGCTTTAGGTAAATTATTATTGAAAAGGATAATTCCTGTTTGAGGCATTCCTGCCGAGTTACACAGTGACTAGGGAACTCATTAAATCTATTAGTAATATTTGGCCAATAATGCAGCATTTCCACTGCTCTTACCATCCTCCATCCTCAGGATTGGTGGAAAGAACTAACAGACACAACCAAAACTTAATTGGCAAAGCTTTCAGAAGCATTCACTCTCTCACAGCCAAAAGCTCTTGTGCTCGTGCTCCTTAACCTTAGATTTACACTTTTTGTAAACATCACCTGTCTCCTTTTGAAATAATAAAACAGCCTATGCAATTAGATAAAAAAATCTATGAACCAACTTTGCTTAAGGGATATATTAAATTGTTGTCATGGTCTTATTGAGACGCTTAAAAGAAATGAAAGATTGGTAGCTCATTGTTACACAGAGAACTCCCAGAACTCATGGATCATGGACTATAACCAGGAGAATTTATTTATTGAAAGAGACATCAAATAAAAGACTCTATACAGCCCAGTTGGAAAGGACCCACACCAGGAGGAGAAGAAGACAGCATCTGTTGTAGACAGCTGTCCCGAGACTCCGGACCAGGCCTGCATTCCCAACCTTCTATCTCCTCACTTTAACCTTTGTTATGCTTGAACTGTGTACCTATTTTACAATTTGTTTGGAATGCTATCATACTTAAAGGGATTAATTCGGAACAGACTGGTGTTGAAAGCCAGGCATTTATCGAGTGACTCCTGATGGAACTCAGTGGTTATGTGGAACAAATCCCTGGCCTTGGTACCGCCTGGATGGCTAAGACACTGCACCCTGAGTTACCTTTAAAAGCAGGGAAGGAGTCAGGCTGCATTAAAACCTGTTGCCAACCTCCCTCTCTTTAAGGCCAGATGGACTCGTTCAGTGTTCACTGCTATGGCTGTATTTGCAGCTATATTTGCTCCTTGTTTGGGGCTAAAAGATGTCAATATTACATATGGAAGCTCTGACTAAATTTCCTCAAGAAGCCCTTAATGATAGTCAAGGAGGAACAACCTTATTAAAGACTGAAATGTCTTTAATGACAAGGGCTGTCCTTCAAAACAGAATGGCTTTAGATATTCTTACTGCATCCCACGGTGGTACACAATCATTCAGACTGGATGCTGTGTTTTTATGCGTGATGAGTCTTCCAATGTGTCATCTCTGCTAAAGCACGTGACAGAACAGGTGAATGCCTTATGCGATCCTACACCCAATTTGATGTGTTTGGTTGGCTCTCTTTCAGTATCGGTTCTCTTTTTCCATCCCGATTGCAATTCCTATTTCTACTACTTCTTGGAATTCTTGTACTAGTCATAATGTTCAAACTAACTGTTGTTTTCTTTACTCAGTGTTGTAAGACTGGCATACAAACTAGAATAATGGTTGCGTGGTGACTCCAGATGGTTGATCTATCTTACAACCCTGGACAAATTTCCTTTTCTGATAAAGACTATGCCTAAGAACTCATTTTAAACTAATGTTTTCAAAGATGTTGAACTATTATCATCGTTACTATACTTGTTCTATGATCATATACAATGTAAATGTGAAGAGTCATAGAAAAGCACATATACAATGTTTGTGCAACAATCTAAAATTAATTGAAAATTACATAACCTACGAAATGCTTCCTCTGTGAATATATATACCTCTGTGCTTGTCCACTATTTCCCCCCAGTGTGGACAACTGGGCAAATCAATGAGATAAAAGCCTAGCACCGAGGGACATGATGGACCCAGGGCAGGTAGCAACCACCCTGGCACCGAGGGACAATATTTTGATCATCAATGCTTTCTATCAAAAGCTTATAGATCAAAAGAGGAAAATGACAAATAGAAATGGCAAGCAATAGGACATATTGGAGTATATGAGGAAGCCATTTGGTGTAAACCTAATTCGGCCTGACTTTGTTTTTCCAAAAGGGCCTGACATGACCATTGAGCATGCATTGTACATCTGCTTTAAACATTTCCTATGGCAAGAACAAATGCCCTTAAGATAAAGGTGCAACTTCCCCCGCATTTCCTTAAGGATAAGCATCTCTTCCTAGGCTAGGAACTGATTGCTGTGCTCACCTTTGACCACCCAGCTCACCTGTGACCACCCAGCTCACCTGTGACCACCCAGCTCGAGACAACAGACCTGCCACCCTGCTGTGTCCACCGAGACAGCAGACCTACCTGCTGTGTCCATCAATCGCTGTGCCGACAGAGCAGTCTCGTGACTATTGTAAAAGGGACATTTCAACCCTATGTGAAACATCCTCTTTGGGGGTGTATAACCACTCTGTGCACCCCACTGCTTCGGTGCCCTTTCTTCCTTTGGGATGAAAGGCCCCAGGCCATGGTCCTCACATTTTAGCTCAGAATAAAGTCACCCAAATTTTCATTTATAGATTGGTTATGGATTATTTTCATCAACAGCCGTGACTGGGCACATGACCATGTCATAAATGGGAGGTTACTAAAGAATTCTGAACCCTCGACATGATAGTGTTTGGAGATACGAAAAGCAATCGTCATTCAAAGTGTTCTCTAATGTCCCCCAAATTCAACACCTAGATATGAAAATTTCCATTAAGAGTTCTGTTACTTTAAGAGAAGGAGCAGGAAATTCTGACACGCCAGGACTCTATAACGCAGACTGTCCAACTGCTGCCCGCTCCGGTTTTCCTTCACTCGGTGCAACCTCTTTTCCTAAGTTCACTAAAGCACTGGCTTTAGCCCCTTCCACTCCTCAGAAAACCTGCCATCACTGGCCTCAGCTTTTTTTGCACAGCCAAACAGGAAGTAAACTTCCTATGGAAACATGAGCCCACTTTAAACTTAAAAATAAAACAAAGAATCCTTGAAAGGAGAACCGCTGTGACAAAAACCTAAACTATATGGTGTCAGCTTAGCAGTCAGGCGGCAACGAAACGCCCCGGGGCAGGCTGGGAGGTTGGAGGCTGTGTTTGGGGGGTTACACTCGGTTCAACTGCTGTGCCTAACTTGAAGGTGGAGTCACTGGCACTGTAGCTAGTCTAGGGGAGTAGCTGATAAGGGACAGAAGGTAGTGTGTGTTGGTCGCTCTTTGCTGCTGACAGCAGGGCATGATGAGAAAGAGATGTTCAGGCAAAAATGTGCTGGTTTGAGACCTGAAACCGAAGAGTCAGAAATCCTAGGCTTCCTATGCTAGAAAGGGCAATGGCTTCTGTGCATCCACAGCAAGAGATAAGGAGGGAATCAGTTAGAGCAATGAAGGCCGGTGAAAATGTTCCACGCAACAGAGACTCGGCATTGCCTACTTACTATCAGATTAAGGCAACCACCACTAAGTCGGGGGGAAGAGACAGGCATGGGGCAGAGAAGCAAGGAAGTAAAGCAGGCTGGAAAGTTCTGGAAAAGAACTTTGGGTGTGATTACTGGCACAGATAGGCTAGCAGGCTGCTAAGTTTTTGAGGGAATCATGGGCAGAGGAATCACAAGCTTGTTGTAAAAATCAATAGTCTTGCACTGGCCCCCAAACCTGCACCAGGCCGGAAGGGGACTGACTGTGAGAGCCGCACAGCTCCTGGGGAGGACGCACCCCCAACACCCACTTGCGACAGACCAGGAAGCAGTGGACCCAGAGCGCAGGATCTGGGAACAATGGAGGAGGGACTCCTCCCAGAGGGCAGAATCCCGCCATCTCCTCCGCTGGTGGCTTCTGCTGCGTCTCATTCTTTCTTTTTCCAGGTGGGAGTTTTTACTGCAGTGGTCCTGTCCCTGCTTCACCAGTGAACGGGAATCGGGGGGATGTGACAAGGGTGGGGGGTCGGATAACTCTTTTAGTTCATGGAGGCCTGTCCTCAAGGAGCCACGTGGACTGATGGAGAGGACAGCAGCCCTCGGAGAACAACTGAACTCTGGGCGGGACGGGGGAAGTGGGGCGGAGAGGCTCAGGGCACAGACAAGGCAGAGCTCCCAGACCTTTCCTTTTCCTCCTGGGCACCCCGGAGGCCATTTCCCAGCCTCCTCTGGAGTTAGGCTGTGAGTCAGTGACTTGAGATCTAGCTACCGAGGCGGACGTAAGGGACTATAGTTTTTCCTGTGAGGTCTGCTCCTTCCCTCCCATGCCACCTGTGGAGAAGACTCTGGGTGTAAGACAGCAGCACGACCTGTAAGGAGTAAGCCCCCTGCCTGGTGGCCGTGCTGCGGCAGGAGCAAGCAGTACCTTTCTGGACTGAGCCACTGACACTGGCGACATCTGTCACCACAGCCAGCCTACTTCACACAGGCTGCCTCCCGGGGAAGGGGGCATGTCCCGCACAGGAAGAGCACTCCCTGAGCACACTGAGACTGGACCGCAGCGCTAGCCACATTAGTGTCCTCCGCATTCCCACCCTCCCTCGAGGCACGAGTGCAAGGGCTAAGTGCCGCTCCCAGTCTCAGCTTCCGGAGCACCCCCAGCTGCCCCTCCACGCTCACTCCCCTCCAGGCTGGGTGGAGGGAGATAGCCCCAGGGTGCTCCTGGAAGCCACAGGCTGAAGACAGTGAGGCTGGGTCACCCCGCCGCCCGAGGGCCACCCCACCAACCCAGTCCCCTCCCCAGTGTTACGTAAGCAAGAAAGTTCTTTTGTGATAGAGCCATCATATATTTTTGGGTCTATTTATTACAGAACTAGCATTACCCTAATACAATCATTGCTAAATGGCCATAATACATTTATTCTATAATTGCACATAATTTTATTCACCAAAGGAATGTCCTTTTCTCCTAAGGTTCTAAATTTCCAGAACTGAAATGTTAGAGGTTAGAGTCACCGCCAAGGCAAAGGGCAAGAACATCGCGAGGTAGTTGCTGAAGTGGTCGGTCGTGCGGGTGTCAAGGGCTGGGGGTTGGGGGTCGGACACCTGGTGCGTGGCTGGGTCCCCACCTCTGGGCGGTGTGCTCCTCCGTTGGCCGGCCGATCCCATAGCAGGGCTCAGCAAGAGAGGGCCCATGGGCCAAATCCAGCCTGCGGCCTGTTTTCGTCCAGCCCTCCAGCTAAGAGTGTTTTGTGTGGAAGAATATGTGACAGAGACCGCACAAACATTATGTGGCCTGCGAAAATACTCACTGCCTGGCCCCGCCCTGTGGGGCTGCTGTGGGGGTTATGGACAGGTGAGGCCCGTGCGTGGCTCAGGGTTAAGCAGACAATACAAAGTCACACATGCAACACAGCTACGAACGTCTGCCAAAAATCAATTGTCATGTAGCCAAATCCTGCTTTCCGTCTAGGTGAACACTCTCTCCTTCCTTCCAAAAATCAAATGAAAATCATGAAGAGCTACATTCTGATTCTTATGGCCACAAGACTTTTGAATTAAAAAGTTGCTGGTAGTCCAATTTCACTTACTTGGAATATGGACTAAGGAGAAGAAATATTTCTCCTTTATAGCAAAGGGCCCTAGTGTGGCAGAGGAAAGCCTCAAACATGAAAGCTGGACTCCGTTTAACACGTGAAGAAAGACCGAGACATTTTAAAATTAGAACAAGACTCGAAGGAGATATTAGAAAACATAAAATTGATTCAGCAACAGTATTGATGCTGGTTTTCGTGATAAAACAATTTTGCCGTGTAAATGCACTTCTAGTGGAGATCTGTTATGAGGTTCAGGCAGAGACAACATAAAGCTGGCCTTTCAAAATCCGATTAGATGGAGAATGTTCTCCAATGAGATGCTTGGCCAAACTGGTCAGATGATAATGTAGAGTCCGGGACATAAGTGCTGTCTCACTGAGACAGCATTTCCCAGAGCTCATCTGCAAACCCTGGCGCTCGGGGATGCTGTGTGTGTGCGTGTGTGTGTGTGTGTGCGCGCGCGCGCCAGGGGAGGGAGGTTCTAGGGCCTGAGAAGTTAGGAAGACACGGCACACCGCTCTCCTCCTGGAAGATCACGGCGCACAACTGCACATTAACAGTTCTGAGAAGCGCCGCGGTGTGGGAAACTGGTGCCTAGTTTAGCCCAGAACATCTCCTCTCCACCGTCTGTGGTGGCATCACGGAGAACTGGCGCCCTGGAGGACCCGTGCAGCCGTCAGGCCATCGTCAGGACGCACTGCGACCCTGGGCTTCTCTCACAGCACTCACAGTTCCCATTTCACAGCACGCATTTTAACAGAACGAAAGAGCTGTGGCCTCTGCGTCATAACCAGATACTCCCAAGGTTACCAGCAAGCTTAGAACACGAGCGCTTGGGGGAAATCCTAGTAGCAAGGTCCCTGTTCACTCACCAACGTTAAGAAAGATTCAGTAGCAGATTTGTGCCCATTTTGATGAGAAGAGGAGTGGGGACATCCCGCTGTTGCCAGGCTGGACTTTCTGTTCTGGAACGAAATCGGGCAGGCCATTTGTGTGGTTTCTCTGGGTAAGTTCCATTTATTAATCATTGTACAAAAAAATCTTGGCATTCATTTGAAGAGAAAAGAAGTTATTATATCCAAATATTTAATATTTTAACATTGTGAAAGTTCTTTTATAACAGGGCTTTTTAAAATGGAGAAAACTTTTGGAAAAATTTTAAAAAGAAACGTGGTTTATTAGAGTACAGGATTCAAAACACGTTTTTAGAAAAATATAAAGTGCCCAAATACCAACTTACACAGGTGACACCGGCTTCCTGGAGCCAAATGAAGCGTTCATGAAGAAACACACTTAAAAACAGTCTAGATACATATGTACACAGGGTCAGCAAAGGTCAACCATCTCTCTTGGCTGTGATGTTACTCTAAGGAAAAAGGAAACCAAACCAGAAAACCGACAGTTATAACTCTCAGCATGCTCCACGGTTTCCGAGCAATGCATCTCCCGAGCACGAGCCCCATGTGACCTAACTTCCACCTTCGCACGGGAGTAGTGTAAAGCCCCACCTCGGGTGGGCTGGGCGCCGGGAGGGGGCAAGTCCAGATCTCCCGACTGTGGCTCTGACTGCCGAGGAACACGGACCCTGGGCGACAGCTAATTCAGGCTGGAAGGAGCCCCTGGCCAAATCCCCGTCTCTTTCTAATAACTTCTTAATAGCTGTCACTTGCCATTAAGTGGTCTCAGGTGGCTTCCCCAGACCTCAGTCATCCCAGGGTTTCCGAGGGCTGAACAAGAGGCAGTCAGCAAACATGGTGTGAAAATACTGCATGCAAATGAAGACAGGTGGCGAGGCGCGACTGGGCCACAGCCCTAAAGCCTTTCACTAGAGCACAGGGCTGCTTCTAGACTGAGAGAGCAGAGTAACTAGGTCCTGACTCCAGAAGGTCGTTCCTACTGGTTAACTACAAGATGAGCTCGCCAGAGAAGTGGCAGGTCTAGAAGGGTGCGCGTTCCAGAGCGGCACAGAGTCGGGCCCTTCACACCCAGTTACCAAGAACATGGCAGAGAAGCCAGCGAGTGTGAACCGGAAGTCAGCCCCGGGGGCTCAGGAACCGGCTTCCTCCTGCTCATGTTTCACGGCAATGGCTACTGCGGGGCAGGTCACACTCACGTCTCCTCTCCCACTGACCCAACACTCTCAAAATTAAAGATGTTTCATTGGTTCTACCGTGCCATATTCGAAAAGGTTTTGAAGTGATTCTAAGGAATGACAGGGGACATGAAACCTCCTCTTTTCTTTTCAAAAATTTTAAGGTTCATTATTTCTTCTTTTTTCTGATTAGAAAAGTGAAACTCATTTTTAGGTCTTTGGAGACCATGGAGTATGGTTTCTAAAGGCAAACCTTTTAACATCAGATTGTACTTCTTATAAAGAGAACACATCACTAATTTAAGATCTACTCATGATACTGGATTTTAAAAAAGTACTTATTTTAAAGAGAACAGTAGATGAATGTGGGAAAATCCACTCACAAAAATCATTATTATGCATTTTCTCAAATAATGTTATGTAATAAAATAGAAGACTAATGATTCGTTAAGATACAAGCATAAATCCAGAGAGGAATATGGAAGGGAAACCGTGTCATTCTCCCAATTCAAATAAAGAAAAAGATAAACATGTGAAATCTGCTTTAAAAATTAGAAAAAAATAAATTCACATGATTTTGATTACCATTAGTTTGTTAATGTCTCCATCTGCAAGACACTGCCACATCTCCTACAGCGTTACCTTCGAATAAGCAACTCGATTCAGGGTAAAATGACACACAGTTCTGACTTAGGCCCACACATGCTCCACAGAGAAATCAGGAAGAAATTAATGCAAACAACCCCATCTGTCCAGCAAATGAAACGCTCTGAGACAAATGCAGACAGACACAATGGCAAGTGAATAAAAAGAATGATAAGAGTGTCGACAGTGAGACCTCATGAAGACAGAATGTCACAAACTGTCACCACAGGACAAGCATACAAGCCATGCCACTGAACACAGTGCCTTTCAAGTGAATTCACTAGTGTACGCGGAGAGCGACATCGTCTTTGCAGCTGGGGGAGGGCACGCGCCGTTTAAACTTGGGAGGAGGCAGCCAGCACTACTGGTCCAGTGGCTTTCCTGGTGGTGTGAGTCCAGAGGGGTCCGTAGAGACGTCGTCTTCCGGAACCTGTTCTCTTGGAAGATAGCAGCAGCAGCAAAGGTCCAAGGTCCCCGACCAGACTTTACTCCACATCCTCTTTCTTCGCACTGTAAATGTTCTGTACTGTTTCATAGACAGACTCCAGATCCTCTGGGTATCGAATTTCCAGCTCTGCGTTCGGGATGTAGTGGGTGCCAGTAAACTCTGAGAAATAGCGTCCGACATCGGGGTGCGAGATTTCTTGAGGCTCCACATTATATTCCAAGTTTTCTGTTGATAAAGAGGCACATGGACATTCTTGTTAAAACGGACATTTCTGCAGCATCTTTTATCCAGAGAACTTCCAATTACCCCTTTGAGTGGCATTTCTGAGGTGGGGACAAAAGGAAAGACAGAAGATGTTTATGGGAATTTGGAGGAGGCGACAGGAAAAAGGCAGCGAGTGGCAATCAGGGGCCGGAGGGGTGGTGGCATGGGGTCCCCAACAGCTCCACACTGAACAGAAGTATTTTCCTATTCTCTGAGCAAGATGTTTTGGTTCCAGCAAAACTCCAGCAGTCTCTTGGGGATTGGCAAGCTGGAGACTCAGCGTGTTCCTGTGCGTGATCTGGCACACGGCCGAACGTATGGCCTAGGGTACCCCAGCCGCTCATCTGCCGCCCATGCCTGAGCTTCTGGAGCCTCCACACATTTGGTTACAACTCTCAGACCTGCATCCTTCTTGTCTACTGATGTGAGTCCCTCCTACACAGATCACTCTCTACCCGCCTTCCTTTGAGTGTGGCTGCGTACGTCCAGAGGTGAGCCAGCCATTCACAGGGCAGTCGTGGGATCCAGTGGGAGGAACGGAAAAGTGGCTCGCAACACTAGGCTCTAAATGGATATGGGTTACATGACATTTGTATAATCGCTTAGGAAAACCATACTACCTCCTCTCCTTGCTCTCTAACTTGCCACTATAGAAAGAAATAAAAGATAAGATTCCTTTAAAGTGGAATGATAAAAAAAAATGTGACAATACATATGAGGTATTTTAAAGGCTGAAATCCCTTTAGATGGCTTCTCTCTAAAAAACTATTTGAAAAATGGCTCCTTCATGGCCCCAATGAATGGATGACATCTTGTGTGCCCTTCCTTACTGGCCACAGAGGCCGGGCCCTAGACTGGGTGTGGGCCCTCGAACCAGGAGAAGCCAAGCCATGTACCCCAGGATCTGGCACCAGAAAGCAGCTGGGCCAGGCAGATGCTCCCCAGTCTGACTATGTTCCAGTCTCAGTTCCCATCAATACGCAGCCATATGTTGCCCAGCCTATCACTTGAATCAGCCCACGGGAGTCTGCGCGAGCCTAGCCAGCAGGCTAACACCAACAGCGCAGGAGGTTCTCTCAAACAGCCTGGGTAAGCATCCTAAAATACAAATTCAGGACACTCGGTCCCCTCCACCCAGAGGCCCTGCATCCTCAGAGTACACAGGATAAACGCGAGCATCTTTCTGAATACCTTTTTAACTGATATTTGTCTTTCAGGAGACAGGGAAAGAGTTGCATAATTTAACCTGTAACTTTTTTTCCCACAAGATAGGAGAATTTAAAGACATTTTGTGCTAGTAGTTGTTTTAGGCTGTTTCTTCAGACTGCGGTTAAGGGATATGTCAATTTGAGAATCAGTACTTCTGAGGAAATCACATACAAATCACATGCAAAGATGAATGTTCAGAGATTATCTTAGCATCATTTATAATAGCAAAAATGTAGAAGCTAGTCTCAATATCCAGCTGCAGGTCACTGTGTAAATAAATGAAGGCACATTAACTTCATACAATCCTGGGCAGCCAGAAAAATGGGCAACCAGTTTTCAAGATCCCATGGGGAAGTGGGAGTAAAAAGCACCCATTACTCATAAAGGCCTGGAAGGCCACACATCAGAGCAGCTGCATCATCTGGCACGGCTCCCCCTTTCACTGGGCTCGTACACCGGCACAGACAGTGTGCCAGGCACTGCGGGGGCCTGCGGGCGCCAGCTCAGGTAACGCTCACATCCTTCCACAGGAGCGGCCACGCCTCCCTCTGCAGCACAGGGTGAAGGACCTGCTCAAGGAGCCGTCCAGGACTAAACCCGACAGGTCAGCTCCAGAGCTGGAGGGAATCCGATGGAAGAGAGACAGACTGTCGAGGGCAAGGAACTGCCACATCAGGAGGCTGAGGGAGGGCGGGCTCCTGCCGAAGGTGCTCTGCAGAGACGGGGGCTGCGGTCTCTCGAAAAGCACACTCGACAGTCTGCTCACTCCGATTCTCTCTACCGTCACCACTGCATCTCTGCAGGTGACTTTACTTTCTTCTTTATGTTTGACGTTTTTCTAATGCTGTAATCAGAAACACCAATAAATGTAAAAAAAGAACACTTGAATGTTCCAAAATGCCACCCGCTGAGAAAAGGCCCCTCCTGCCCACATGCCCTGCCACCCGTCTCCATGGACCAAAGCAGCACGGGTGACCTTCCTCGGGGAGGCTGAGCGGGATGTAACCACGGCCTGTGCCTTGCCCAGGTCACTGCTGAGGGCCTCACACCTGGGTTTTCTCGCAGAGGTATGCAGAACTAGCGGAGGGGAAAGACTCTGGGAGTGCCACCAGGAGACTGAAGTCCCTTTGCTTGGAAGGGACCGCTGTCACCTGGCCTGGGCAGGCAGGAAAGAGAGAGTTCAGGGACAATCCCAGTGGGTGAGTGAGAACAACTGCTTTGCTCCCAGTGTGTCCAGAGCAGTGGTGCTCACCCGGGGGCTATTTTGCCTCTGCTGGGCCATTCGGCAACGTCTGAAGACAGTTTTGGTTATCACAAGCGGGAGCTGCTACTGGTACGGAGTGGGCAGAAGCCAGGGGTGCTGTTACAGAATGCACAGGACAGCCCTCACCACAGAGAACTGTCTAGACCAAAATGTCGACTGTGCCTGCTCCACAGAAACTCACACACGTTTTAGCATTGTTCCCCCCCGCCCCCATGTATTATCAAACAGCACCTTGGTGTCGCCTAATACTTAGGTTCTGAGTGTTGGGAAGAGGACAGAAAGGTAGCAGTCAGGTTATTATCACGGATCTGGAAGGACAAGCTGACCCTCAGCTGCTGCACAGGATTCTGAACGTGGGCCCCACACACACAGCCTGAGGAGTGCAGTGTGCAGAATATCGGAAAGCACGTAAAGGGTAAGTAGTCCAGAGGCTGCTCACAGCCCTGCTCCTGGCTGGGAGAGAGCAACGCGGACCAGATTCAGTGCATTGACCTGCCTACGCTTCCAGCAAAACGGCAAATGTTTTTAAGGAGAAAACAAGATAATGAAGCTGGCGATACATACATTAGGAGGGGGAAATAAATACCAATCCACTAAATACGGCTTAAAAAAATTTACTTGAAGAAGAACAAAAAAATCTAAGTGAGACAAAACTTAATTATTAAACAGGACTACTTAAAAGTCCTGGAAAAATCTCAAGAAGTCTTTCTGGTTCCCTTGAAATTTTCAGAGAAAGGTATCTGCTTATTTTAAAATTTCAGCTACCCCAAAATATATGCATAAATTCCCGAAAAACCATGGAAACTGCACGAGGAGTCCTCATGGGCACGGGTCCTGTCCTGGTCCCTGCCCCGCCTCCCTCCCGAGAGGAAACCACCGTCAGCGGGAGTGGACCCTTCCAGTCCCTGTTCTACGAACACACACAGAGTAGCTAAACGCAACTATAGATACTTAAAGAAAATCGGCATTGTTTTATGTGTCTCTACTTACACCAAATATACTATAAGCATTTACCTGCAACTGGTTTATTTCATTGCGGCTGAATATTCCATAGTTTGGATATACCCCAGTCTACCAGGCAAGCCCTTACGAATGACGCGGTGTGGCTATTATAACAAGGGGACCACAGGCCCTATGTGTGAGCGTGTCTCTAGTGGGGGGACCGAGGCATGCAACAGTCAGGTCAGAGAAGGAGCACTTGAGATTTTTACAATTTAAAAGACAGAGCCAGACGGCCCTCTGAAATGGCTGAACACTTACACTCCACCCAACGTAGGAAATCCTCACACACGTGCCAGCACGTGAAGACTGCCATGGACTCTGTGTGTGTGTGTGTGTGTGTGTCAGAAACTTTAGCTTGGAAGTGTGTGACAAATTATGGGAGAGGAGACTAACGTGGTGAGGGCACTGCATGCACCAAGCATTCTACAAGGTGCCCCGTCACTACAGACAGAACATGTGCAAGAATTAGATCTTCGCATTGCAGTTGAATTCCTGGCCTTCCGGTGCGGGCAGCTGACCTGAATTCAGAGCATCTGTGAAATTCATTTTCCGTAGTAGCGAAGTAGGGAGGATGGGGAGACAGGAGTTGCTCCTCTCCTACCTGTGCCAAGAAAGCATAACAGCATGCCCCCTAGTGGAAAAAAAATTATAAATACGCAAGATGCTGTATATCCCATGAGGATTTAGGTGAACTCTAACATACTGAAGGAAAAATTCTCTCTTAATTGTGCAGATTAAAATTATGTGAAGATGTCATGTATGTATGTGGCCTATAATTCACTCTTGAACTCTCTGTGGAGAGCTCATAATTAGAAAAGCATTCATTAATGGGTTCTACCCAGGTTACTAGGATCACTAGAGCTAACAGTCAAAAATTTAGATCAAGAAAAAGTTTAAAAACAAATAACAATGCAAATAAACTAACCCAGAAATGCTCAAAAACATAAGTATTTTTAATATTTAGCCTCTCAAGGTCTCCGAGCAGCTAAATATGAGCTAGTTTGAGCATGAAATTGTCCCAAATTATCATAACACAGTGACTAAGTAAAAACCCAGGAGTCTATGGGAGAAGGGGGAAGGAGAGAGGGGGAGAGAGGAAGACAGCGGAGAGGGAGGGAGGAATGCTCTTGTTTGCAGAAGTAGAGGGAAGAGAGCAGCAGTGGCAGTGGGACACAGCACACCATAGGCCTCTGGACGAGACGCAAGGTGAGGCGCACAGCACCCGACAGTAAGTACTCCGTCAAAACATCAGCCCGAGCTAGTCAGGCCTCAGGCGGACCTTCCAGTTTACACACAACACACAGATAAGGAAACAGCAAGACAAATCCAGAATGTTAGACAATTTACAAGACAACTGGGCTGGACTCTTTAAAAAGTCAAAGACCTGTGAAAAAGAGAAAAAACAAGATGAAGAATGAGAAACTGCTCTTTAATAAGAGACTAGGGGACACAAGAACCAAATGCAAGGCACGCCTCCTGGTTAGACCAGGATCTAAAAGCAAACAAACAAACAAACAGCTGTAAAAGTTATGCTTGAGACCACTGGGAAATTTGAATACTGACCGAATATCAGACATTACGAAATAATTTCTGTTTGTTAGCTGTGATGATGCAGCTGTGGTAATGCAAAGAAACGTCCTTACTCTTAGAAGAAGCATGATTAAGCACTTAGGTCATGACGTCTGCAATATTCTTTCAAATGGTTCAGCAAAAAACAAAAATCTCTTTTCACAGATGAAACAGATATGGTGAATGCTACCTGCTGAATGTAGTGGTGGGTATACAGGGTATTCACTGTCTGAAAGTGCTCTTAATCCAAAATTGCAAAACACCACACGTTACATGCACTCACCTCATGGTTCTGAACTTCTGTTTACAAGCATCTCTCTCTCTCAGACAGGGATTCCCTCCCTCCAGCCGAATGGGAGCACTTAGGTGTTGTCTGGGATGACCCATGGGGCTAGGGATCCCTCAGTGAACAGGGCAGACTCGGTTCTGCACTCAGGGAGCTCAGGATGGAGCGAGGCAGCCAGGCCGTCCGAGAGGAAGTCCTGGACGTGAGGGCGCAGGGACTCAGCGGGCAGGGTGCTCAGGGAGTGCGGGGCAGGGACAGACGGCCCAGTGTGGGGGTAGAGGGGGAAGGGTGGGGTGAGAACAGCGTCTTGAAGGAAGTGACGTTAAACGTGAAGCAGGACCTGAAGCACGCGAGGCAGGAGGAAACAGCCTGTTTGTGAGGGACAGCCACCTGTGAGAATGGCGATCTCAAGGAACATCGAGGCTTGATCCGGCTGGAGTATGACAGGGATGGGAACAGAGGAGTTGTGGGAGAGGGTCTAGATTACCTCTGGGCCACGCAAAGGAGTCTGGTCTGCTACTAAGACACTCCTGACAGGTAGTTTAAGCCACAAATGACCTGGTCCAAAGTGCACGCTGGAAAGATCCTTTAGCTGTTGCTGAGGAAAACGCCCTATGCAGGGGTTAGTCTGGAGGCAGGTACCAGTCAGGAAGCTGGCGCAACATACGCAAGAGATAGTTATGGCACAGAGGACGGCGACAGGAATGGAGATAAGTAGATGGAAACACGAGGGACGCGTTCAGGAGACAGAAACAGTGTGATGTGTCGACTGACTTGATGTATGATGAGGGGCGGGACAGAGAAGTAAGAGATGGTGCCCAGGTGGCAATACTTGAGGAGATGGGAAAAGCAGGTTGGGGTGGGTACAAGGGAGGGGCAAGACGAGTTCAGCTGGCAACACTGCTGAGCGCCTCCAAGTGCAGATGCCCAGGGGGCTGCTGGAGAGGTGGGCATGGGCCCAGAGAGGAGCAGGGGATGGAAACGAGGCTTTGAGATTATGGCACCAGCATATCAACAGTCACCGAGGCCACAAGACCTGAGAGGGCCCCGGGGAGCCCCACGTCATGTCAGGTCCTTCTGCAGGGAGCTACGAGGACGCGGCTCTCCATGTCCACACCCCTGCTGCCAAGCACCTGGCTAGCACCCAACAGACGCCCAGAAACACTGACTGAGGCCAACAGAACCGCTAGCGGACAAAGACGGACAGCTACCGTGTGGCATACCGGCTCTTCAGTTCCAAGAATTTTCTACGGGTCTCAGAATTTAAAATTAAAAAAGGTAATTTGCTAACATTACCCACAATCACTTAGTTCAATCTCAACTTTAAGAGCATAAAGCTGACAACAAGATAAAATTTTTTTACAAAGTCATTGCAATATTATGACTCTAAAACTTACATTGCACTTTTATGTAAGATACGATTAGAGACAAATTCCTGAATCTTCACCATAGACACTGGACAAATTCACAACACCTAAAACCAAATACCCAGTTCCACCTATTCTAAAAAGCCCATTTTTAAGTTAATATAAATGTTTCCAGGAACTCAAATACTAAATACAGAAAGTCTTAATATCAACCCTACATAATGGGCAATGGATGAATGCCCACGGTGAAGCCATCGACACCGGCCCACAGTGCTGACGACCGTCCCCTTCACTCCTGTGACACACGCTATGAGGTGGACTGTGAAACGTGCAGAGTGATGAGTGGGGGTGCAAATGGTCCATGAACCATTCTATAATTTCCAAACCATTTGTTGGTTTCTAGAAACCGTCAGTATGGTTTTTTATTTGACACAGCTTCAAAGTTAAGTGAAAGCACCGTCAGCGCCTTCACTGGACGCGGCACCTATCACGCCCTCTTGTAACCTCTCACTGCAGTGCGACCTGTCATCTCCAGGAGCAGAACTCCTGGCAATGTATACGATCCTCTCTCAGCTTCTGATAAGTTACCAATAGTTAACGTGAAACTTTTTCTAGTCTTTCTGATACTTCTGAGACTTTTACACACCCAGTATTTCTGTGATTGCATTTCTCCTGACACAACCTTGAGCAGGGTCAAACCTGAGGCTGTGGGTCAGACACAGAAAGGCGCAGCACGATGGTCAAGGACGTGGCTCTCTGCCAAGCCACCTGGGTTCCGATTCACCCTGAGGTTAGAATTGAAGCACTCCATGTGCTGCAGACTGCTCGTGTATAAAATGAGGCGGACGACGGCGATCGTGTTCTCCAACGGAAGTCACGCACATCAGAACGCTGCCCAAGGCCAAGCAGCATACGCCAGTGTTCATGTTCATTTTTATCAATACAGTGCATGCTGTGAAAGCCCTGACAGGCAGGCCTGCAACAGATGCATCCCGCAGAATGGAGGGACTGAGAAAGGGGAGACCCGCCCTCAGGGCATCTGTCTCTAACCTGCCCCCACAGGCTCCATCTGTCTCCGCCCCACGAGTGCCCTGGGCTAGCCCCAAACACCTACCAAGCACCAGCTGACCCTCCCAGGTGCTCCTGGAGCTGGTGCTGTGGACTGCAGTCCCCACAGTGGCCACTCGAGGGCATCTCTGCCAGAGCACAGCTGGCTGCCAGTCTCAGGAGGCCAGTGGGTGCTAGGGTGGCTCCCCCAAGTGTCCATTCAATGCCCTCCAGTTCAGGCAGGCAGTACGGGCAGGGCACAAGCTGACCCTCCTTGCCTGGAGGGAGCCAATGGCAGGGCCTGGGAAGTAGGATTGATGGGAATTTGATTGGCAAAGGCAATGCCCAATCAGAAGAGAGGTCAGCAACAGCACTGGAATAGGGTCCTGGCTGTGGTGGTGACTGACAGGGAGACGCTGTGGCGGTGACTATTTAACTCATGGGATGCCCACACCAGAGCACACCCACCACGTTTAGCTGACTATCGGCCCTGAGGAGGTGAGTCACGGGACAAGTGTCACTTATGAAAAAACTGATGACCTGTGCCCACAGTATCTGAGTGCTCAACTGAGTTCTTAAAATATGCCCGGGTGTCATTAAAAGTACAGACAGCACTAGCTACTCACCTTGGGCTGCATATCTACAAGAACCATCCTCCACCAGGACATTATAGAAAGGCTGATGGTGGCCATGAGGCAGGCTGTGGACGTTCATGTTTCGAATCCATTCATGTCCCATCATGCAGGTGGGGTCCCAACCATAGATCACACAGTTGTAGCCATACCTAATTAACACAAGAACACAGCAAATCAACTCCTGGGACCCTGTCTCGGCAACTCTGAAAAGTATAGACAACGGGTTGGCCCCTCTTAAGTCCACAGTCCTACAAATTTACCTGCTTTTACCCTATGTTGAACCATTTTTCAGGACACTCCCGCCCCTCTTTATAAACTCGTCTTATCAGTACAGCACTTCTCTTGGAAAAGAATAAGCTTTCAACAAAGAGTGATGGGACAAAAATGGTTATCCAAGCGGAAAAAGCTATCAGGACCCAGGCCTGACAATACACAAATCAGTTCTTAGAACTAAGACCTAGATGTAAAATGCAGACCTTAAAAAATATCTTCATGACTTGAGATGAGGAAAGATTTCTTAAAGAAGACACTAAAAATACAGTCCGTAAAGGGAGAGACTGATCAATGACAGCATTGAGACCCTGACTCAGACAGACTATCAAAAAAATACAGGACAACTGGGGAAATGCGAACACTGACCAGATATTTGATGAGGTTAAGGAATTGTTTATTTTTTCTTAGCTATGACAACAGGATGATGAACGTATCTTTAAAAAGAGAGCACCCTTACCTTTTAGAGACAGACAGAAATAGCTGTGGATGAAATGACATCTGGCATTGCTTCCAGGGAGGAGGAGGAGGACATGGGGGTGGAGGTGAGACGAGGACTGCCCTCGTATGATGACTGTTGAAGCTGGTTATGGGAACATCGCCTGGTTCCTTACACTCATCTCTCTGCTCTTATATATGTTTGAAATTTCCATAACACAGTTAAAAAAAAAGAATGAAAAACACTAGCCAAAAACTGGGAAAAGAGGGGCTGGCCCAGTGGCACAGCAGTTAAGTTCGCATGTTCTGCTTGAGAGGCCTGGGGATCGCCGGTTCGGATCCTGGGTGCGGACATGGCACCACTTGGCACGCCATGCTGTGGTAGGTGTCCCACATATAAAGTAGGAGAAGATAGGTAGGGATGTTAGCTCAGGGCCAGTCTTCCTCAGCAAAAAGAGGAAGACTGGCAGTAGTTAGCTCAAGGCTAATCTTCCTCAAAAAAAAAAAGTCAAAACAAAACAAAAACTGGGAAAAGAGAGTTGCAACTTATCTGCACATAGAGACTAGTATACAGAATAAAGAACTATTAACATCAATAAGAAAGCCTAATAACTCAACGGAAAAATAAGCAAAACACTTGACGAGGTGCTTAGTAAAAGAAAACTTGCATGGCTGGTAAACTCAATCTGTGTAGTAATCAGGGAAATGCAAATTAAAACCATGACAAGATACCATTTGCCATTTCCTACATCAGTGCATTTTTAAAGGTCTGGCAATGACACAAGTCGGCGAGAACAGGAGCTCTGGGCTCCGAGCCTGCTGGTGGGATGTGAGTCAGTGCATTCGCCTTTCAGGTGGTGTAGTTTTGCCCAGTAAAGCGACCGAGAGCATACCCTACAATCCAGGAAATCCCTACCCACATCTCACATTCAAGGAGGGCGAGGTTAAAAGAAGAGAGTAAGGACAAGGAAGGGTCAGGGTCAAAACTGCCTTTAGTGGAGCTGTTTGAAAATGGAGTCAGAGCTGCCTTTCCAGAGAAACTGGCTTGCTGTCTTGAGGCTTGGACTGGCCCACACCTTTGGACTGGTCCACAACGGCAACTGTTTTACAGGCAATTATCTGAGAAGTCAGCAGGAGAATGGATGTCCTGATCACACAGACTGAGGATGGTGGACTTTCCACAGACGGAATCAACGGGCAGTCAGTTTAGCCAGGACTAGCTCAACGCCTCCAACGCCAGTTAAAATTCTTTGTAACACAATCTTCCTTCCTTGCCTTTAAAAGCCCCTGACTTACTCTTCAGTGGGACACTACTGAATCTGTGTTCCCCAAACTGCAATTCTTTGATCCCAAATAAATGCTCTGCCTCTTAAACTGGTTTCTGTCTGTCAACAGGTTGACAGAAGAAATGAGAGAAAACTCTTTGCTCATAGTTGCTCCATCTTCCCACACAGAGAAGGGTCAGACGTCTAAAGGTCACTAAAAACATCAGACCATCTCCCAGCTAGGAAAGCAAGTTCCTTCTTAGAAAACAGGAAGGGTAAAGGTACAGATGCTGGTCCTTCCTGTGAGGGCACCAGTTGCTGCATCCAGGAGGTCCCCTTCAGGCGTGTCACTGCCGCTCCCAAGAAGCGCTGCTCACAGGCACGCGTGTCCTCTGCGGCCACGTGTGGCTGGCCGGCCGCCGTGGGGCACTCACCTCTTATGCTTCATAATGAGCCCGATGGAGTAGCAGACGTCCCTGTGCTTCTCATGGGAGCGGAGCTTCACCTCCACGCCCACCTCCTCCTTCTTGCGCTCAATGTGCTCTAACGTGTGCTGCACCAGATAGCCCACCGCCCCGTGCTGCCCGGGGTCTAGGGTTTGGATGTGCTGGAGGATGTCAAGCACCTTCAAGACAAGACAGAAAGACTAGGAGATAATATTTTCATTTAGGCCTTTTCTTTTTTCTCGCACAGGATTTAGACCTACATAACCTGACAAAGGACGGCAAGGCGGGGCGTGCTGACAGCTGGGTCTCCGTGACCGGTGGGCTCTCCCAGTCAGCATGTATGGCACCCAGAGTTGGCTGGCGACTCACTTCTCATACTGGGAACTGGCCCCAGACAGCCACGTGAAGCCGGCGTGAACGTAAGGAATATTTAGAAACACAGTGGACTGGAAGAAGCATGAGGTCAGGAGGCAAGGGTCTGCCTTCTACGGGCACGTTAGATTGGGTGAACTCTAAAAGGTTCTAACATTCTTGGTCAGTGTGGGGACTCAATTTTTTATACACAGAAAGGAACAATTTTAACCTGCCACTCACGAATTGGGAGGAAAAATAAACACTAAGCTGCTTCAATAAAGATCAAGAGGACGTCTGATAGAGCTGCTTCAGAGCTGCCGAGATGGAAGGGGTCACAGAGAGGCCACCGGAACAATGCAAATTAGCTCAGTTACGATGTGACACTTGAACAAAGACGTGCATCAGGGTTCTGAAATCCTACTGGTCATTTCAACGATTTTAACTCACGATGGAATCCAGCATTCCACTGGGCAGGGACAGACCACATCTCTGTGGAATTTAAACGACTAGGTGGTAGAAGCAGGACTGCCTGGCTCCAAGGTTACATTCTTTCTACTGTGCCTGGTGCCTCTACAGGAAAGTACAAGTTCAAATAAAGTTAAGATGCGCACACACAATTATTTGGCACCCATTATATTACAGCGTTTAGCAGGGGGTCTCCGACAGGCTTCTCCTTGGGAAACAGGACTGCCTCCTATTTACTGAGTCCCAAGGCAGAGCAACCTGGATTCTAGTCCCAGATCCATCAAACTCACTGTTTTTACCTTTGAATCAGTTTATTCACTTATCCAATGATGATTAATAACTGCCCTATTTCCTGATATATTTTGACCCAGTAAAAGTGTTGTGAAAACCACAGTTTTATGCAATGTGAGATATTATTATTCCAGAACCCAGTCTTGTGTTCCAGGCTGAGCTGTGCAGGCTCTCAATATGTACTAAACACTTACTCTCCACTGGTCACTGTGCCAAGCCCGGCACATTTTAAATTTCCTTTAATCCTCCCAACTTGAAGGGCAGCAGTATAGTCACTCAGTTTCCAGAGGAGGAAGCAGTTTTGTGAAGGTAAGTCACTCGCCCCAGCCACGGGGTTATGAAGACCTGGAGAGAGGACGTGCGCCCAGGGCCGACTAAACCCTAGGTCCCACTCACTGTCATACCAAAGCCAGAGGAGGAGAATTTTAATGAACTGTTATGAACAATGTCAAACACATGAAGATAGACAGAACGGTATAACCCCAAGTACCCCAAACCCAGCTTCATCCTGCATCAGCTGGGAGCTGATCCTCATCCGCTCCCCCCCGCAGTAGTGTAACTTTAACTGGGGGACACTAACATTTATCCTCAGTAGCCAAAAGCATCAGATTTAGCAGCAAGCTTCTGTTTACCAGGCTTGTGTAACAGCCTTCCTCCTGCCCCTCTGCAGTTCCAATTAGCTACTTTTCACCACACTTCTGCTACATCCTACAGACACAGCTTCCCTCCCTTCCTAGCAGCCCCTCCCCACCAGAGAAGTGAAACGCACATAACCTGGAATCTTCAAAGCCCAAGGAAGTTTCAGACTCAGAGCAGCAGAGGAGATAAGGTTGAGGGATAATTAGTCCCGCCTTCTCCTGATGTGTCGGGGGCAGTGAAGGGAGAGGGAAGAATGGCTATGGTATGGTCATATGGGGCCGAGCGTGCTCCCAAAGGACCGTGCTGACAGCTGGGCACCAGGTCTCCAACCCAATGTCCAAACCTAGAACCCCAAGAGTCCACAACTTTCGGGGCGGAGATCTTCGAACAGGGGGTCTATCACCTATGATTGGCAGTTTTTTCTCTAAAGGGCCAGCATATATATTTTAGGCTTTGTGGGCCATAGGGTCTCTGACTCAACCGCTCACCTCTGCCGCTGTAGCTGGAAAGCAGCCAGGGACAATAAGTAGGCAAATGGGCATGGCTGTAGGCCAATGAAGCCTGCGTTGTCTGCGGCTCTTCCACTTTCGGGGCTTCAGCTACGACATGCCGATGCCAGGAGCCCCTGCCAAATGTTCTAGGATGCGGCACTCGATGGCTCCAGGTCCTATCAAAGTCAGCATTCCCCAAACGGAACACTTTCTTTACCCCAAAACAGGTCTGTTCTCCAAATACCCACTGTTAACGTGGCCAGTCACCCTTTTGGGAAATCTGGATATCCTCTTTGAGCCTTCTCCCCATTCATATCTAGTGAAGTTCTGTCATTTCTTAACCATTCATTCAAAAAGACCTTGAAGCATCTACTGTGTGGCAGGAACTGTGCTGAGAGCAGGAGGACCAGCTACAATGAAGAACAAAACAGATGCGGTCCTTGTCCTTACAGAGCACAGTCCAGTGAGACGGTTCAACGAGCAGCTACAACACACTTAAAAAAAGTTTTGTGAAAGGGCAAGCACAGGGCTAGCACGACGGAAGAAGCTGACCTCAGGCAGGGGTGCCAGGGAAGGGTTTCAGAGGCTCAGGTTTACGCTGACGACTCGGCAGAAGTCAGCCCAGAGACGGAGTCAAGGGACAGAGAGAGGGGTTCTAGGCAGAGATGCAGCACGTGCAAACGACTGACGCAAGAGAGCAGGGGCAAATGGAGGGTGTGGCTGTGGTGGCACAGAGTACAAGGAGGCTCAGGCCGGCAGGGCCAGACCACCAAGAACCTGGCAGGTCACATTGGAGAGAACACCTATCTTTAAGGCAATGGGGGAGCCACTCAGAGGGTTCTGAGCAGCGAAGACACACAACCGACATTGTATTACTCTGACTACAGTGTATAAGACGGTTCAAAGAGTCTAAGAGCAGAGGGAAGCAGGCCACGCAGGAGGCCTCCGCAATAATCTAGGAGACAGCCATGCCCAGATGTATGGTGGACACCTGGATAGGTCGGTCTGGAGCCCAGGGTCGACAGGAGATCAAGGACTCGGCAGCTAACAGCCTACAGACGATAACTGAACGAAGGGGATGAGGTGAGATTGCCTGGGGGAAAGGTGCAGATAAAGAGAAGTCCAGAAACTACCCTCCAGTGTGGAGCCTTTAAGGGAGAGAAGGAGGACAGGAACTAGCAGGAGCCTGGGACCCAGGGGCCCAGAGTCAAAGGAACAGAGTGTGCTGAGTGGGGAGTGGCCCCCAGTGATCAAGACAAGGAAAGATAAGTATCTACTGGATCTGGCACAAGCAGAATGATTTAGCAAAAAGGGGTCACTGGCTTCCTTGGCAAGAGCAGCTCCCATGGAGGAGGGATGGGAACGGATCCCTGTGTTCTGAGGAGTGCGTGGGCAGCGAGGCAGGTGGCCGTCGCAGTGTGGTCACACGCATGGCCAGCGAGTGGGGATCTTAGCTGTGCAGGGAGCAGAGAGATAAGGAGGGAGCTGCAGGGAAATGCCAGCAGGGCTGCCGTGGGAGGACTTTTTGTTTTTTTTTCCCAAAGATAGGAGAGACCTGCATATGTTTAATGCTGACAGCACACAGTAGAAAGAGAAAGCTGAAGATACAGGAGAAGAAATAAAGGAAAACAGTAGTCCGTGAAAAGGCAGGAGAGTGGGATCTAAGCACGGAGGAGTTTCTGCCTAGGAAACAGGAGGGACATCGTCTCCGCTGAAATGTAGAGCTAGTGGGAAAGGATAACCACGGACCAGAATAAGGCTGCAGGCTTGGCAGCAGGAAGCAGAAAGTGCCCGTCTGCTGGCTTTTTCTGAAGCAATCCTGCCTTGGCCCACTGTCCCACGGAGTGCAGGGTGTGGCTGGGCTCGGGCACCAAACAGCCCGGGTTAAACTCCTGCGTAGGAGACCTCGACAAATTACTTAACTTCCTGGTGCCTCAGTTTCATTATCTGTAATAGGGCAAAAAACAGTGTCCACCTCAGAGGGCTGGAATGAGGTGTTCAGTAAGTGTTAGCGACTTTTTAAAGTTTGACCATCCTACACTATTTCCATCGCAGCCACAATAACCCTGGAGTATGAAGGTAGTGACCAAGTGGACTAGTATTTCTTAGCTTTTTCTGATTTAATTCATCTGAAAACAACCTTCTGGTGTTCCCAGTTTGGGAATGCTTCCCTTTACCTAATAAACTCAAAAAGCTTCTAAGCCCTCCAGGCTCATCTCATACCCCGAAAAGGTAGACACACACTCACAGGCACACATGCGCACGTGCGTGTACATAAACCCTGGTTAAGCTGACCCCCTCTGCAGACACCGAGCTCTGCCACTTTGTGCCATGCCCAGGCGGTAACTGCAGTGACCCACTTGTCTGCCCTCTGAGTGTTTCCCATCCTTCAAGGTCACCTCGAATGGTTCCTCTGGAGAGGAACCGCTTCTATGTGCTTCAGCACCCCCTGGATTCTCGCCCATCGGGAGGCCCCAGTTTTCCTTCACTGCCTGGGGTGTCGTCCCCATTGCTGGAGTGCGTGTTTGTTGGGGGGAGTCTGATGCATGGCAGACGAGTCACCTTTCATTCCCGATCTCCGAATGAGGGGTGGTCGAGGTGCTCAACCCCAGCAGCAGACAAATGGCTGTCATGAGGAAAACTCTTCTGCATGTAACAAGTTGGGAACTTGTTCTAGTGACGGCTGCTTGGCAGAAAGGCAGTCTTGACCATCTGAGGGGGGTACCGAGGTAACTCCCCAGGAGGCAGCGTTACAGTGTGGGCACTAGACTAAGTCAGTGGTCGAAGGAAGGAAAGGAGGCCAGAGCGCCTGCAGATCTCCCGTCAGCCGCAGCCTGTCCATGGCTGACGTGTAACTGAAGTACGGAACTCACTTATAAAGAACCGTGCTTTACAACAATCTCGCATTTTACAAGTTATCATGAAATTCCGTAAATAATGCAAAGTAAAAAGTGACAGGAATTAGTTACGTATATCCTAGTATTAAAAACAAATGAAGTGAAAAAATAGAAATAAACAGTGGGCTCCTGGACAGCAGGTTCTGGGAGGCGGTGGTGGCTTCGGCAGAGCCTCGTTTTCCCATGACTCTTCTCCTGGTCACAGGGTGTTCCGGGAGGACACCTGCCACCTGGGCCACAGATGGCATCCTAGGAGCCTAGGGGTTTTCCTACTCATGCGTCCTTTTGCAGAACTATTTTAGGTCTCTGAGCTGCGGATAAACGAGACTAGCTAAATCTAAGCAATGTTGTTTAGACTATTTACTCTCTCGAGGAAGGTTTTCCCACTCTCCAACGATACGGGCAGATGATTTTATGGCGATGTCCCTATGAGAGCTCAGGATCCAATTCTCTCATCAGGCTGTTCTAAACAAACAGAACGGATTAACAATGTATTCTCGTGGAAAAACAAGTGCGTGATGGAAACGTGCAGCCGCTCCACACGTGCCACACGCACAGCTCGCTGAGGAGCAACTGCCTCGAGCACAGTGGCCTTCTGAAAGTGCCTGCTGCGGGCACACGGGCTGCTGAGAAATCCACTCGGACAGCATCCAAATCGAACAGTTCTCAGAGACTTCCCATCTCTCAGACAGTCAGCAGGCGGACTGAACACACCTGAGATCTAATTTCCCCACGTCAAGCAGGGGTATTTATGTATGCTCAATTAAGTTTCTAACAGCACAGCTGGACGGTGAACATTTAAAATTTTGCTTCCCTGTTGCTGAGTCAGGGTGACACAGGGAAAACACACCTGTGGGGCACCAGTGGGTGAGTGGCAGGGCAGAGGCCTTACGGTTCCAGGAGTTTAAGGCACTGACCACAAAGAGAACTCTTTGGCAACAGAACCAGTTTTTTATTAGAATAAAGGAGACAAAAAAATTTAACTGATGGGTCAAGACTGGGAGACTGGGGATAGATTTGTGTTTATCTCCCTTGTTAGTACAAGGATACACTTGTAAGAGCCGCCTTTGAAGCTGGGATTTCCCTCTCTAAGGCAAGTGCAAAGCATCAAGGTAAAATAATTACCTTCTCTGGCCAGATTCCCAGGTGGAAGTACAGCCGGGCTTGAAGGAGGAGGAGCTGCACCTGGTCCGGGTACATCGCCAGATACAGATCCAACGAGTCTCTGAGGAGCTGGTACGACTGGTCGATGCCTTCCCTGGGGGGGAAGAAATCTGTCTTACCCTGCCTGCTTGTGAGCCAAGACCCTCTTGTTCAAGGCCCAGGTTTGAAATGTAATTGACACAAGTCCATATGTTTTATCATTCTGATACTTCCTTTCTGTTCAGCAAATAGTTACAATGCTCTTAATAAAAAAAAAAATACACAAGAAATATAAATTTTGGATCCCACTCTGGCGATGGGCACCAAATTAAAATCAGAAGCATGTTCATTGTGTAGTCACCTCAATCACACTGGACGTAACTGTAATGAATTCTGAGTATGTGGAGCACAGAGGACTTTTCAGGCACGAGGCTGTTCTGTATGATACTCTAACGGTGGACGCGTGGCATATACATTTGTCAAAGCCCACAGAACGTACACCACCAAGAGTGAACCCTAACATGAACTGTGAACTCCGAGTGACAATGACGTCTCAATGGAGACTCGTCAACTGTAGCACATGAACCCTCTGGTGGGGGACGGTGACGGCAGGGAAGGCTATGCATGTGTGGGGGCAGGGATGTATGGGAACTCTCTGCACCTTCTGCTCAGTTTTGCTGTGAACCTAAAACTGTTCTGAAAAATAAAGTCTATTTAAAAAAAAAAGAATTCTGCCAGTAGGCAGAAAACTATTACTACAAAGCACAACCTTCTATTTTCCCTGAAGACAAATTTCCTTTGACTCAGAAGCAAGACAGTGTCATACTTCTGATTGTTTTCTTATCAAAGTGATAAGAAAGTAAAAATTAAAAGATGACTAAGCAGTTGGACATGAGAACAGCCTGCCCCCGCAAAATAATCTGTGCCGGTCTCAGATATTCCTGTTTCAGAAGAATGCTTCCAGCATTTGTAAGGAGAACGTGCCCAGGTCCACTGCAGAGATCTCAGGGCAAAGTCACTTAGCACATCTTAAATCTGGATGGCACTGTGTCACGCGGACCAGTGTTCTCCCCAGTGGGCAGACGGCGCGGATATGCCGAGTGTGCCACCCCGCAGCCACGGCCCGGCCACGTCATAGGCAGGCTCAGTAAGTACAGTCCTCGATAAGGCACTCTGAGCCTCCAGAGACACACACTCGCACAGGTACTGGCAGACCAGGAAAACCTTACCGCTTCCCCAGGCTTAAAAGGTTCCCCACCATTCGCTGCAACACCTTCTTTACATTGACCACCCCGTAGAGCGCTGCGGTCACGTGCTGGCCGATCAAGTATTCACATTCTTTCACTGTGAGCTGCTTGCCTTTTCCGAAAGCATCTATGTAGATGTAGTCGAAGATGTCCAGGGTCGCCCTATCCAAGAGCGCGCAGTTAGCCAACCTCAGATGAGAGCCGGACAAGGCAAGATCTAAACCCCAACAAGCAGCTCAAGTCAGAGCCTAAATGTTAACACAGCAGCATTGCTACTTAAAATATCAAGGTCTCAAGTTTAAACTCTGACCTTTTATACACCCACTACCGTGTTAACATTGCAATACGCTGATATTTAAGGAACAGTACTGATAAATGTCATCTAATACAGTTTTTTAGGGAGATTAATTTTAAAACTCGTTGCCAGGAATATCTATCACAAGTCTGGTTGAGAGAGTATTTACGGAATGCCTGAGGCGTTCCCTGGATTAATTCCAGAGATTAGCACTAGCGAACGTCTGCGGATCCCGGGCCCCTGGAGGCTATGAGGCAAGTCACAGCGCTCTGACCCACAGAAATTCTGCAGACAAGTTCAGGTGGTCACAGGTCTGCCGAGCCCATCATGGCCTCAGGCTGGGAACGTGCTCCAGGCCACGGAGAGCTGTGTCCCTGGACTAGATCACATTGCTCCTCCCGTGGAAGTGCTGTCCACAAACCACGCTCTCGTGTGAGTGGAGTGGTGGGAGGTGGTCACATGAGCACGTTCTCACGGCATTACCCAGTACACTCTAGGAGGACTCCTGAGCCGTTTGGGGGGGGTGTGTCTTTGCTTCAGGAGTAGTTCTGTTTTTTTTTCTTGAGCAACTGTTTCGCTTTGATCTTATGCCCACTACAAATCACGTAAGAGATTTTCTCTTGGGTGCTAAAAAAGCCCAGTTAGATTTCTTCCTTGAGTCATATTAATAGCCCACCTTTAGCAAGACATATATAAATGTTCCAGAAACAAGGAATGCTCTTCAATTCTTTTTATGAGTCTAGGAGAACCACACATATACACACAAATCTGCAGGCAAAAATCCTAAATAAAACATAAGCAAATCAAACATAGCAATGTATTTTTAAAAATCCATAAGATTAAGTAAGATGCACCCCAAGAATGAAAGGAGAGTTGGACATCAAGAAATCTATTTCAGCACATACAGACTAAAAGAGAAAAACCATATGATCTTATTAGTAGACACAGAAAAGAGATTTGGGGATAAAAAAAATCTAATGGCTAGTTATTAATAAACTCTTAGCAAACCAGGAATTTAGAAGGCAGCTTTGATAATCCTAATGCAAGGTATTGCCCCCAAATATCGTGCTTGATGGCGAAATTTTAAAGGCCTTCCATTTGAAGTCATATCTAAGGCAAAGGTGCCTTCTATTCAACTTTGTACAGGAGGACCTAGCCAGCAGAGTGAGACAAGTATAAGAAAGAAGAACACATAAGGACTAGAAAGAATGAAGAAACAAAACTGGTGCAATTCATAGACAATACGACTGTCCACACAGAAAAGGCAAGAGTTGACAAATTATTAGCACTAATAATTTATTCAGCAAATTATCAGATTGCCAGACCTATATCTAAAGATCTACTCATATCCCTGTATGCTATCAATACTTAGACAAATGTAATTACAAAAATTACCATTTACAATAGCAACTAAAATTTAAGGTACCTAGGAATAAATTTAACAAGATGTCAGAGTTTGATGAAAAAGATGATAAAATCTTTTTAAGGACATTAAAGCAGACTTAAACGTGTAGGGAGATAGCATGTTCACAGACAGAAAGACTCAGAAGTGAAACACTGCAACAGTCCTCACATTAATCTATGAATCCATTCTAAAGTAAGCTCTGGGGCCAATCAATATCCATACGGGGTTCTGAAGGAAACTGATAAACTGATTTTTTTTTTTTAAAGATTGGCACCTGAGCTAACAACTGTTGCCAATCTTTTTTTCTTTCCTCTGCTTTTCCTCCCCAAATCCCCCTAGTACATAGTTGTATATTTTTAGTTGTGGGTCCTTCTAGTTGTGGCTGATTTCTGAATCTACAGAAGAGCAAAAGGCTAAGAAGAGCCAAGGCAGTTATGAAGAACCCCATGTGGGTCTCAGCGTACCAGAAACTAGGACTAATGGCAAAGCCACAGTAATTAAGACAACATGACCCTAGTGCAGGTACAGACAAGCGAGGACGCGAAGGCCTGCAGCCCAGCTGCTGGGTCACGAGTGTGCACTCTCCCACTATCTTCCCTGCCTGTCCCTGAGGGCAGAGCCCTTTATGGGTCTCAACGTTTGTTCTGCCAAGTGCCTGGGGTGTTAACAAATGATTTCATTGTTTGTTTGCCCTGTACTGTCTGTTCATTGTAGCCTAAAAAGGAAAAATGATCCTCTTACCACACACCAATGTACTCAATAATAAGTCACTGTGGTAAATAATATGGTAATTGGTGTTTTAAATGCTTTCTATCAGGCAGAAATCCTCGGTGGATTATTATACAGGCATTTAAGAACATTTTAGAGAGATCTGGGGAAAGAGGAAGACCCAGTACGAGATGGACTGACTGATCAAGGAAGCCACCGAGAGGCATGAGTCTACAGAAGCTGAGCCGGGCTGCTGAGGACGGGACACTGTGGACATCACTCATTCACAGGCATGAGTCTACAGAAGCTGAGCCGGGCTGCTGAGGATGGGACACTGTGGACAGCACTCATTCACAGGGTCGCTAGGAGTCCGAGCCAACTTGACAGCACAGAAAAAATTTAGGGAGAGGGAATGAGCTGAAACAGCATTTTTCCCATTTAAAATAATGGAAAATGGGTGCCTGCTATCCAATAAAGAAAGCATCCAATACATTTTAAGAACAGATCATATTCGGAAAACAAGGGAAGCCTGGACACAGTATTTAAAGAAATGTATAAAGGTAACGAACTGTAAAAATTTGCACAGAAATAATAAGTACTTGCAAACTAACTGGTGGTTACCTCTGGAGAGGAGAGGAGGGAGAAAGGGGCAAGGAAGAATCCCCAGGAGGCTCCAACTCCATATGGGTCTTCTTTCTTATACTAGGAGGCAGAAATACAGAGACCAGGTACCATTTTTTTATGTAGGCATCAGAAACTCTACTAGCTGTGCAAAGCACTGACATCATCTAATCCTGCAAAGCACATTATGGAAAACATTAGCCCCATTTTGCAGAGGAAGAAAGTGGGCTTCAGAGGCAGCCGAGGTTTACACCCAGTCAGGCTTCAAAGCTCAGGGACGTCTTTTCGACTGCTCATCACTTTACCACAGGCTATCACAGCTCGCCATTAGGAAGCAGTTTCAAAGAACAGGATATAATTAAATAACTTTGTTTCTTTTTCCTCTAAATGGCACATTTAAAGACAAGATTTTTCTACCTATTTGATGAACTATTTCTTTCAGAAAAGCTAGGCTACAGCTGAAAAGGAGCTTTATGCCCAATAGGACACCAGGTTTAAAAAAGAGAACAAAACAGAACTCATTAACCTGCTTTAGAAAATGTACATCAGTCACCAACCTGGCCTAAAACAAGCGTCACTGACGATGAGAACGCGAATATTCGCCTTGTAGTTGAATGAAGCATCTGGCTACCCTGTCTCTCCCCACCCTTGTGTGGGGCTGGGGGAGGAGATTTTATGGAAGACTGAAACCGAGAGTGTCTTTAAGAACTCTTTGATCTGATCTGCTTTGGAACAAAGAGCCTTTGAGATCCCCACAAGACCTCGAACTCCTAGTCCTATGGAAAATTAAACTTCTGACTTTGCGATAACAGTAGATTCACATGCAGCTGTGAGAAACAATACAGGAAGACCAGAGTGCCCTTGTCCCACAACCAGAATACCGACGCTGACAGGCAAGAAACAAAACAGTTCCATCACCACCTGGTGCTCTCTTCAGCCTCAGCTGAGTTACACTTGCTCTCAACACAGTGGAGACCAGAACGAGTCAGAGATGGCTCACCCTTCTGCACCCTGGCACCATCTTAATAAGAAGTGGCTTGGGAAGTTGACAGGCTCCAGTGGGACCCCCAACTGCCGGGCAATTGTCAAGTAGAGCAGGGACATGCTGATTGGGATTCCCGTTCTACGGATCAAAACCTAAAGGAGAGAACAATGCTTTAGCTTCACAGAAATGAACCATATCTTCTCATTCCTTCAATATACTTTCTTACGAGGTTCCTGTTGTGCATCAGGCATGATGTTAGGCTTTAAGGTTTAAGTGGATGAATATTTTCTTTATTTAGATCAGGGGTCCACAAACTACAGTTTGTAGGCCCAATCTCACCTACCACCTGTTTTTGTATGGCAGGCATAAAGAGTTTTAACATTTTTTTAATGTTTAAAAAAACAGTCAAAAAATACTGTTTTGTGACACATGAAAATTATATGAAATTCTAATTTCCATGTCCATATATAAAGCTTCACTGGAACGCAGCCATACTCATTTGTTTTGTACTGTCTGTGCCTCCTTTCACACTACAAGGGCAGAAGTGAGCAGCTAGGACAGAGAGCACACGGCCTACAGAGCCAAAATAATTTACTGTCTGGCCTTTTACAGGTGAAGTCTGCAGACTCATGACTTTTAGGCCCTCCTTCTTCCAGAAGGAATTGAAGGCCATTTCAAGGAAAGTGTGTAAGATATGACCAAAGAAAATACAAGTAGCATAGAGCAAAAGAACAGATATGAAAATGGAGCCAAGTAGGAAGCAAATAAAAACTAAGCATCAATGACATAGCTGGCCAGACTGTCTCCAGCTTTGCAGGAACTGGGCAAAAAGAAGACCTCATCAGTTTCACGCTGCTGTTCATAAAATACAGCTGACAAGACAGAGTCAGAAAAACACCCATTTCCAGTCAGGAATTTCTCTCAGGGGTTTTCATATAGAGGACACTCGGTGACAAAACAGATAAAATCCACAGCAGTGTTCTTACAGGAGAGGCAAAAATGAGTTTCACTGGGCATTGAGAGATGAAAAGGACACAGTATTTGCTTTCAAGAAATATACAGTTTATCAGAGATGAGCTTAAAATATTATTATTTTTTAATATATCCACATTTACCTGGTGCATATATAAGTTCAGGGCATTATAGTAATCCATTCGGTTCCCCTTGAACTTCAGTTGGTCATAAAGAACATAGTTCATGGCATCCAGCACCTGGCTCTGGAGCTCTATTTCCATTATCATGGAGGATTCGCCTGAAACACAGAGATCTACTCTGAGGACATAAGCACAAATAAGGCTGTGACGAGTGTCCCAAACCCGTAATATGGTAACGTCCTAACAATACCCATCAGGTGTTGCCAATCCACGTGGAGAAAAGAATATGTATTTCAAGTCTTTTGCATTATTCAGGTGAACATGCGGTTGATTGCCTTTTTGTGACATGATGAGAACACACTGCAGAATTCCCCAAATTAACCAATTACTCTAGGTTCTTTTACAAATACAGCTGGATCCAAAGCAATTCCACACCTGCCTTGAAGGCCAAGCTGGGGTGTCGACTGTTGATGCCCCGGAGAGTTTTGCAAACTAGCTCTACGATGCTGTCAATCTGGGCCTGGATGTCTTTGAGGCTGATGTCGGAGAGAGGATTGCAGTACTGGTCAATATAAATGGCACCTGAAAACGAGCAAGAATTACAGGATAAATTCCTATTTTCATCCTGTTCTTATTAGTTTATCACTTATCCTAGACACCCAGGCCACAGCCCTTTACGCCATCCCACCAGATGAGCTTCACATCCTGGAGGCCAGGCCTTGCTGCTAGGACACTCAGAAGGAGCAACAAACATTTTCATAACAAAGGAGCATAGATTATTTTTCTTTTAAATAAACCAACCTCTCTCAGAGGCCATGGACTCAACTGCACGATACATGGCATATTCCTATATTCTATTGCAAAGAGAGAGAAATGTTATCAAGGTGATCTTTTCAAGCTACTTCTCTTTCCCTAATTCTCTCGCAGTTCAAAATCCAACAACTCCAAAACCTTAATGGGATAAGACAGTTTCTTTACTTAAAAAAAACAAAACAGTTGACAGCCTCACTGACAGATACGCCTTCCCACACATTATACCTCTCGGAGGGGAACCAGTCAGCGGAGTTGGGAGGTGACTGTACTTTCACACTAGACAGTTACGCTCAGGGGCCTGCAGCTACAGGCTGCACAAAGCACCCTGCAGACCCTGCCTCCTGGAGATCAGCACTCTTCACGGCCTTCGGTAATTCTGCAACCAGAGAAGGAAGGGCTAACTTGATTATGTGGTTACAGGACATCTTCACTTGGGAAGCCAGAGAGTCATGTTAAACTCAAGAGGTCTCAAACCAGCTCAGGATACTGACCCCCTACCCACGCCCTACGGAGCTGAAAGCAGCTGAATGGGCGGCAATCTACCTAGACCCCAGTCCAGTTTTGCCGCCAGCCAGGGACTGGCTCCTGGGCCTCCTGGGAACCAAGCTTCTGCAGCTGTAGGCTGAGGGAATTTGCACCGCCCTTCTCTGAAGCCTGTTCCACCCTACCGCTCTGACTCCTCGACTTCATCAGTGCCATCAGATTATTCTACTCAGTCACCAAGCATCAAAACCCAGAGCCAACTTCCATTCACGCAACTACTTAAAAACCTCAAAGGCTTCCCAACGCCCACAGCACTGATTTGGAAGGGTTATTTGAAAATTATAATATTACTTTATATTTAGAAGATGAAAAAGAAGTATTTGTTTTCATAAGTAAGCTACAGAATATAAAGCTTGTCAAATCACTCTCGATTGTGGAATACACAGAAGGATGACTCTCGACTCCAGTATGCACATTAGAAGATTCCAGGGTGGGGAGGATATTTTATTTTCGTGAACAGAAACAGATTTTTCATTTCCTTTTGGATAAGACTTTCATATAATCAAAAAGAATCTGCACTAGGCACTGTCAAGAACACAGTGATGGCAACATAAGAAGGAACGCAAGAAACTTAGTGACTAGTTGGAGAAACAACCTGTCCACACGTGAGACAGAAATGATGTGGTACAGTCTACCAGTCAGTGCTGCTTAGTTCTGAGGGGAGTAGATCCTGCAGGTCAGTGAAACTTAACGGAAGTGAGACCTGAACTGAACTTCCGGAGGGTGAGTAGGATTTAAGAGGGAGTTCTGAGGAAAAGGGGTACCACAATGCGGATGTGAAGCCAGGGCTATCTGTAGGGTGCCACTGAGGACAAGGGCCTGGCTGGAGCAAGTGGGACATTTTGTAGAGGAACGAGGAAAGGCTTGGAGTTGGGGGGAGGACCGAATTATGGAGGGCACTAAAAAGCAGGCAGAGATTTAATAAGAACGGCGATCAGCGGCCACACTGCCGGTTCACATGGAGTGATGAAAAGGCGGGGTTTCACAGTGGACCAGCAGTGGTATGTTGGCTGACTTGAGGACAGGAGGGCGTGATGCTCGTGAAAGCAACTATTACTCAGAAAGCTGTGGCTGAGAGAGGTGGTGACAGCCCTCCCAAGAACAGTGATAGAATGGAGACATGACTGAGAAACATTGGAAAGGAAAAAAATCAACCAACTGGGTAAATCACTGGAACAGGGAACAAAAGTGAACGGTCGTATCTGTATTTCATAACCTTAAGTTATGGGAGTGTTTGTGTAATATGCTAGGAATTTTAAATAGTTTTTAAAAATAAAGTCACATTTTGTTCTTGTTCAATTTAGCAGGAACAAAAAGTTATTCCCTTCATTTTGCCTGTCCACTCGACTTCTTTCTACTCACTTCTCATTACGGACAAACAGACTCACTGACGCGCAAGAACATTTCGTCCTCATTAAACTCCAACCAGAGAGGTCAAGGGATTTGCTTGGGGTCACATGAAGGCAAAACTGGACAAATTTATTTCTGATTTGGAATGATGCTTTAAAGCTTTGAAACACATCTTTAGAAAACTGGCTCTTCAGCTGACAGGTAAAGATTCTGATAAAATCTTAGCTCTAAATTGAATAGTTTTGCCTAGCTAACCGATCAGACCTCCAGGAGCCTGTGGAGCGCAGTCCCCCTTCCCCCTGCTCCTTCATCAGGGACAGTTTCCACTACTGCTCTGAAGGACAACTTAGCTGCGTATCGAAACACTGCTGTTAAAGTCTCACCTTCAAGATACGATTCATAGTCATCAGGCTGCTGAAGAAAAGCCTTAAGATTATTTAAAATTTTCTGTTGTCGTAAGTAGTAAAGAATTTTTTTTGCGTAGTATTTCCAGGTCAAAGCTTTTCTGGAAAAACAAACAGGTCAGTAAGAATTAAGATACTAAAACTTTCAATTATCTGTTTTTCACTTCGCACTAATCATACCATGTAAAGAGTCTACTTCACGAGAAAAATACAATTCGTTCACAATCACAGAGCAGTTATTATCAGGGAGCAGAAAGCCCCATTTAGGACTTGCATTTGTGATATAACACTGAATGAGTCATGCTGAAATTCAAGAAACAGTTATCTGTTTGCCTTCAGATTGAGTGAATGGAAATAAAAGAGAAACCTGACAAGTCAGGGGACGGGGGTGGGGGTGGGGGGCTCTCAAAAGACAGGGCCGAGGGGTCTGGAAGCCTGTGCTGGCCCCTCGGCACCTGCAGCTTTTCTCCTGCTCCACTCACTGCCGTTTAATCTCATCCAGTCTCCTGGTTTCAAACAGGATCCACACTGACAACCCCCAGTTTATTTTCCAGAACAGACTTCTCCCCTAAACTCCAGACCCATATACCCAACTACTACTCCTCCTCCCCACTCGAATACCTGGCAAGCACCTTAACTTTCTTCCCCTCCCAGAGTCATCCCCTCTCAGATAACGGCAACTCCATCACTCCAGTCAGGCCAGAAACCTTGGAGTCATCCTTGACGCCTTGCCTTCTCTCATAAGCCACCGTCAATCCATCCATCAATGCTGTTAGTTCTATCTTCAAAACAGCGAACACGTCTCACTAACTCATTAAGCCACCAGCATCTTTTGTCTGTGTCCCAGCATCCTCCTCCTCACTGAGCTTCCTGCTGCAAACCTCGCCCCTCACAGTCTATGCTCAACACAGCAGCCAGAAGGCTCCAGCCAACAGGTCAAATCACAGTACGAAAATTCCCTGCTCCAAATTCTCCAATGGTTTTCCACCTTGCTCAAAGTAAAAGCCCAAGTCCTACCCTTTAAACTCTTGCCCCATTACCTCTCTGACCTCAATTCCTACTGTTTCCCCCCTTAGTCCAGTCCCCAGCCATGCCAGCTCTCCTGCTGTTGCCTCATCACACCAGGCTAGTGCTCCCCTTGGGCCTTAGTACTCTCAGTTCCTTCCGACTGGAACATTCTTTGCCTGGAGAGCTGCCACCTGTGCCCTCACCTCCTTTCAGGTTTTGACTTAAACGTCCCTTTGAGTAAGGCTTTCTCCTACCTCCCTATTTAAAACTGTACCCCCCAGCACTCCCCTCCCCTCCTCCCTGACTCATATTTCTCTATAGCGTTTCTCATTTTCCAATGCAATAAATATCTTATTTTGTTCAGTGCCTACTTCCCCACTAGAGCGTAAGTTCCATGAAGGCAGAGTTTTTTTGTGTTGCTCAGTGCTGTACCCCCGGTGCCTAGAACAGTGTCTGGCACATGGCAGATGCTCAACAAATACTTGGTGAGTCAACAAGATTCTTCACCAGATCTCCCAAATACACACAGCGTCATGGCAAGTAGGAGGGAGACAGCGATCAGCTTATCTGCCTGACTTCATAAAGAAACAAAGGACTCTCACTCCGCAGGGAGTAAATGAAAATCATCAGAGCTACATTTTACCAGCTCTTTAACTTTTGAGTTGCAAAATATGTCAATCTAGACAACTACATGAAACAAATGAGCAGCTTAGTGAATTTTTATAAGGCAAACATCCTTGTATCTACCACTCAGGCCAAGAAACAGAACTTTGTAGACACCCCAGAAGGCCTCCACAAGAATCACAATCCGCACCTCTCTGGTCATCGCCACCTTGCTTTTCTCTATAGCTCTCACCAAATGTGACTCCCCAAACACCCAGGACTAGTCTGCTCTGACGGCTTTTAAGTCTCCGAACCTACAGGATCCCTCTACATCTTTTTCTCCCCTTGCATTTTATTTGTTGAAGAAACCTGGTTGTTTGACCTGCAGTTTCCCAGAGTCTGGAAGTTGTTCATTGCCTTCATATGGTGTAGTTTAAAATGCTCTTCTGTCTTCTGAATTTCCTGTAAATTGGATGTTGAGGCTTGATCAGATTCGGACTCCATTCATTTGGCAAGACTACTTCACAGGTGGTAACCAGTTCTTCCATCAGGAGGCAACCACACTTGACTGTTTCTTTTTGTGATGTTAGCAGCCACTGCTACTCAATGCCCAGGTGTGTTCACTCATTAGCGGTTACAAAGGAGCGATATTCTAATTAGACCATCCGTTCTTCATTTATTAGTTGGCATACCCCTATAAAGAATAACTTTCCCTTATCTGTTGTTTGGTCCCCCAATGGCATAGTATATAAGAAAGGCAAGGTAAATGCTCATTTCTTTCCTTTTATTTATCATTTTTCAAAATAATAATTTATGTTCTTATTATCCTCCAAAGGTGACCAATTAGTTGCTCTTAAGTATTATTATGAACTCATGGAGCTAAATATATTTGATGCATATCAATCCATTCTATTTATTATCCACACTGATGCTATTATCCAATGGAAGCCTCTTCATGTTGGCCCCTGAATGCTTCTGACATGAAGTATTGTTACTTTTCTTGCTATCTGGTCCAGGCTTCCAAGATGCTCCAAGGCTCATCTTTTACATTTCCTCCATTGGACCTAGAAGCAGCCATTTCCCCAAAAACCCTGGTGGCTTCTGATGGGGAAATGGTAGATCAAGACCACAATCTGGGTACTAGGGATAATCATTTCTACTAAGTTGTTGCTGTTGCTAGAACTTTTCAGTGGAGATAGTAAGTCTAGTGTGCATATGTGTGCACGCACACACACCCCCTACACATATTTAAATATAAGATACCTCACGAGTTCCTACTGATGTTTCTGATTCAAATTCAGAACTATACAGTTTTTACTTTCTTCTTCTTTTTTTTTTTGCTGAGGAAGATTATGCCTGAGTTAACATCTGTGCCAATCTTCCTCTGCTTTTCTCTTTTATGTGGGACACCTCCACAGTGTGGCTGCTGAATAGAGTAGGTCCACACCCAGGATCTGAACCCACAAACCCAGGCCACTGAAGCGGAGAGCACAAGACTTTAACAGCTCAGCCGTGGCGCCAGGCTCTCCCTTCTTCTATTTTATATCTATATCTTTTTCCTTCCAGGAGAACCCTGCTTCTGCAGTAACATAATTACTCGTTTGCTTTATCCTACATCTCTTTCTCTTATACACATACACATATGCACCAGCCTCAGAAAAATAAAACCAATATTTTCATCATCTTGATGATTATTGAAAACAGCTAAATATTTTGCTTATGTTTTCCCCAATTCTCTGCTTATTCTTTTAAACAGCTGTACTGTTTCTACATTGTCAGGGCTTAAGGCTACTACATACAAAACCTTCTACTCTATTAACTGGCATTTGGATTTAAACAAGTATTTAATGCTCACACTAGTCCTTATGTCAATGTCTGTCTGATTATTTCGGTTGTCTGAAGCTCGTTTTCTAGCACATTTCTCGGGAAGAGCTCAAAAGTCCCCGGAGTTCCGGTGAGGTGATTAGTTTCTCTGCAGCCTTTATACCTGGAAGTTAGTTTGGCTGGATCTAGAAATCCTCTGCTCACATTTTCATTCCCTGAGTATCTTACATACTCTTTTTCCCTCTGGCATAGAGAACTGCTGTTGAAAAATCTGATGATATTCTGATTTTCTTTCCCTTATAAGGGACTTCATCATTTTTGCTTGGATGCCTAAAGGACTCTTCTGTCTTGAAATCCAACAGTTTTACTGAAATACATGTCAGTGTTGGCCATTCTCGGTGAATTTTCTCAGGTACGGTGTATACCCTTTTAATATGCTGTTTCAAATCTTTACTGCAGAATGTACTCTTTTTAAAAAAAGAGCACAGAGAACACCATAAATGCAAATTGTTTTCAAATATCCAGGGATTGGAGCTTTAACGTTTGCAGAAACGACCCCTCTCCTCCCCATGTTTTCCACATCCAAACAATACGCTTTGCCAGGAATGAATACGAATATGGTCCTTCATGGAAACCAGTATCCCAAAATATTTACAAATGTGAGAGTATTCCCTGTCATTTAAAATCAACCCTATTTTAGGTTCAAAACACATATATCAGGTCGAGGGGTAACATATTTATGATAATTACTTCTAAAAAGACTAAAACAATGTATGTTCTTACTGGCTGTGCATAATCAGTCTTTTTTGCTAATCTGATAAGTGAAAAAGCAGTATTTCATTGTTATTCAACATTTCAGAGTGAACTTAAAGGTCTTTTTACATGATTGCCAGACACCTGGATTTGCTCTTCTCAGAATGTCATCCTCCTATTCTTTGTCCATTTTTTAATTTCTTCTTAGAAATTTTAGGCATTCTACTGACTTCATTTACGGTTTCTTAGGTCATACAGTTTATTTTTTTATTGAAAAATAATTTGTTTATATTCTCTTACTGCTTCTGCATTATCAGTCTTGGTTAAGGTCTCCTTAGACTGTGCATGAAGTCTCCTATTTCCTTGAGGGATTTTCAATGTGATAATTTTTAAATTCAGGTTGTTTAATCTTTTGGAATTTAATTGCTTTACATGATGCAAGTTTTACTTTCTCCCAGATGGATATTCAGTTATGTTCAATACCATTCATTAACTAATCCATCTTTTCCCCTCCAAGTTTAAATATATTATTATCTTTTACAGCTGGGACATGAACTATCCTTTGCCACTGATGTGGCTATCTACTTTTATTAAACATTGTATGTTTTTTCTTTTTAAAGATTGGTCCTGAGCTAATATCTGTTGCCAATCATTTTCCTTTTTTTTCTTTCTTTTTCCTTCTCCCCAAAGCCCTCCAGTACATAGTTGTTTATTCTAGTTGCAGGTCCTTCTGGCTCTGCTACGTGGGACGCTGCCTCAGCATGGCCTGATGAGCGGGCTAGGTCCATGCCCAGGATCTGAACCAGCAAAACCCTAGACATCAAAACAGAGCATGCCAACTTAACCACTCGACCATCGGGCCAGCCCCTGTATTGTTTTCATTACAGTTAGCGTTATCATATGTTGCATTATCTAGTGATTCAAGTTTCCTGTCGCAATAATTAAAAATTTTTTTTTTTGGCTCTTCTTTTGAATTTATTCTTCTGTTTACATTTTATGACAATATTATCCAATTAAACATACCAAAAAACTCTCCTCTCCCAAAACTCTTTTTGGATTCTAAGTGGAATGGCACTAGGTTTATGTATTAATTTCAGAAGAACTGACAGTTTGTGATGTTAAGTCTTCCGGTTCAAGAACATGCTATCTTTTATTTTAAGTTTTTCAAAAACATTCTATACCCTGACCTAGGAAACCCATTCCCAGGAATCTATTACTCAGAAATGAAACCACTAGAAACATCACCTTTCACAGTAACGCAAAATGGAGAAGAAAGCGGTCATCCATCAATATTGGGAAGATTAAAAAAATTATGCTATATACTACAAAACCGCATGCAGCCATTAACAAAAGTGAATTCGATTTTTACCAGTTGATTAGGATAGATTTCCATAAGGTAATTTTGAATGAGAAAAAAAAGATACAGAAAAGTACCTATTTTATGATCACAATTTCGTGAAATAATGATCCCCCTCCACCCTTATATATATCAGTGTATATTAGTACAGAACAATACAACCTAGGTTGTCATCGTAATTACAACGGTGGGGGCAGGGAAGGCCAATACAAATGGAGTAGGGAGGAAGGGAAAAATAGCATAAATAAGAAAAAAACAAAGTCTGCACTAAACATCAAATCAAAACTAAAACAACCAATAAACTCTATGTATGATATTACATTTATGGATTTAAAAGTATATGTGTATATATGTAAAAAAGACAGGTCAGCTTTTATTTTTAAGGCTTCACAACACTGACTCTTAGATCATACTTCAAATCATTTATAGATAAACCAAAATAGAAACGGAAAAATGACCTCTGCACTGAACTTACCCAAGGACTAGAATACTGACACATCTTACCTCTCCTACGGTTGTGTCACTGATAGGTATTTCTCTCCTAAACCCCCTTAAAAACAAGGAAAACATCTTAGGCCTTATTGGTGAGATATTTCACAATGATCTCTCTTAAGGAAGATGCTAAACTAGCATTTTTATCTTCCATCACTAGTAAACATTTCCAGAACTTTTAGATCAGAAAATCTTTTTCCTAGGTAAGTTAGGCTGGAAGCCAAGTCATTTTTCAGTTAACCTGGAAATTAACCTTTGTAGCAGAAAATATAAGGCATAAAAAATTTTAAGCAACAACCAAGAGAAAATGGATTCTTCTTGATTAGCAGAGATAAAAGAAAGGCTCAACCAAGTATGTATAAATGTTCATGGCCAAAGTAAGATTATTTCTTAGCAAAATTCAGAAATTGTAAGAAATCATCCATTAAATTAAGACATGCCTAAAAAATTATTTTTTCTTAAAAAAGATTCAATTCATGACAGGCAAATTTGGTGGTGGTAGGTGGAGAGCTGTTAAAAAAGGAAGTTTATATCACTCCAAAGACACAACAGACACAAGGGCTGGGAGCACAGAGCACATAGTAGGACTAAATACTAATTTTCTTTTCTTTTCAAAAGGATTTCTGCACAGTTTCTTTAAACATCAATTGCCCCAGTGTATTTACCTAATTTACAGAGAATTTCTAAAAAAAATATAACTATAGTAACACATGAAATATTTGGAAACAAAGTGCCATGGTTTAGCCACATACAAATTACAGCAATTAATTCTGGGGTTATTATTCAAACAAACAAACAAACAAAATGTCTGCTAAAACTATGGCTTACCTTCCTTCCATATTTAAGATACACACCAGTTCATCCTCAAAAAATATCTCTGGTCCCTCAAGATTCTCAATGTCACTAAAACCATTACAAGGGACCTACGAAGAAGACATATACAAACAGGCCTCAATAACAAGTAATAATGTCGCTGTCACTCTCATACACAAATCTGAGTTGCAAACAAAGATGCTTGTGTTCACGGAAGTGGTACCAGCTATCCCACACTAACTTGCACCACCCACCCTGGGTGGAAAGTAACATGCAAAGTAACAATTTGTTCAGATCTTCATGTTAGTTGCAAATTAATTATGTTTTCATAGCCTAGAATTTCTGCAACTGATAACTCAGAGTTCTAATGTGAAAAAAAAATAGCTCTGAAAAAAGAAGTAGAAATACAAAATCTCCTAATTCACAATACCTATTGTGTGCAGTCTACACTGTACTCAACTAGGAGAGGAGGACCAGAGAGAGAAGTCTAGTGCTTTCCGTAACTCAACCCACTGCGCATGTTTTCTCCTCTGTAAATTGAGGTGGTGGTACCAATGAGCTTTTGTCCCCTCAGTTTAATATTCTATTGCTTCTCTCATTTTTCTTTTTGATAGTAGCCAGGAAATTTCATGGCAACCTGTGTGCATGCAGAGAATGCAGGAATACAAGGGTCCTGAGCCAAAGTAATCACCCCCCGACAGATCAATCTTAAGTATACTCCTGCTATGTTCAAAGTCCTTGACAGGCTTCTAATTAAGCAGTGGTACAGGGAAAAAGGGAGCTAAGGAAAAAACACAATTCATCATTATTAGACAAAGGCACAGGGTATTCAAAATGCACACAAAACCAGCTCAACTAGAAGTAGAGGCTGCAAACTAGTGGCCCATGACCAAGGGCATGGAACACATGTAGCACCCAAATACATGCGTGTACAAACACATTTAAACCAGGATTTAAAATCAGTGATTATGAATGCTTTCAGGCAGTTTATCCAAAGTAGAACACAAATTTCATCCATTCCAACATTAACAAACATTTATTTACAGAAATGACGCACTCTTGGGAATATCTAGCTTTATTCTCCATACGGGAATAAGGTCAAATTTGTCCCAAGTTCAAATTTTCCCTTTCAAAACCTGAAAAGCCTTGAAAACACTTTAAATATGTGAACTCCATTAAGCAACAGTAACTAAAATTAGAAAATAGGAATTCACCTTCAGTAAACCAGGATAGTAAAACAAATCAGATGGGCTCTATTTCTAGACCCCCAATGGGAAATAAATTTAAAATATTAGCGTGGACTATTTTCCAGAGTTACAAAAAGTTAAGAATCAGGACCTGATGCGGAAACATCTGTGAGATACTTTGTGGAACGAAAAAAAACCCCAAAACCCCATGCATTTCAGCAATATTCAAACAAACAAACTTATCAAGATAATGAATGCAAGACAACTTAGGTGAGGGAGTAATAGTTCTGATTTACAGACAGCTTTTAATCCTGTTACCTTAACAAATAATGCAGTTTACTACTGTAAAACCTGCAAAGCCAGAGACAAGAACCATATTAATTTTGGCAACCCTTCTGGGAAAACAACTGGGTGAAATTTATAGTGTTCAATCATTGATGATCGCCCAAATCACGCAGAGGTTGCAAAAAAATATGTTTAACCCACTTGCAGAGAAATAATGCTGATCTGGATTCCCTCCACACTGTGTTACAGGTCCCTCCCTCCGTCTCCACCCCCATTCTCTCTCTGGCTTTAGCAAAGTCAAGCTGGCAGGGACAAATGGCTTCATGTTGTTGGAGAGGAGGGAAAGGACACAAGGACTCTTGCAGCCGTTTAAGTGAGTAAGGGATCGCGAGAGCACTGAAAAGGGAGCTATCCAAAAGCGCTCTATGTATGAGCTAATGCCTCCAGACCCAGACGCAGACACCACGACCAGGCAGAAGCTTCGAGCGACAGCAACAGATCCTTACGTGCTCTGAAAAGAACCTCTTTGAGAAGGAGGCTACAATCTTCCGGGCTTCTAAGCCAGCTTTTTGCCGAACTTTATACTCCTCCAACCAATTGACGTAGTCGGTGGGGCTGTAGTGTTTCATAAGGGAAGGCCACCTACAAGGAGAGAAACACCCCCTCAGATTCAGAGAGACTCAAAGGCAGGCGGGCAGGCAGACACGAGTCAAAGACAGCCAGGGAAAGCAGGAGGGTTTGGTGGTCGGGGGTGCCCCCGGCGACCGCCCTAGTTCCCATCTCCACCCGGCACGCGCGCACCCGCTCACGGTGTGACCTTGGCGTCGCGAAACCAACGCCGCGTCTCCACTCCCCATCTATAAAATGGGGACAGGCGCAGCAACAATAATAGCGACGACAATGACAGTTAACATTTACTGCGCGCCTCCTAAGAGCCGGGCCCTGTGCAAACGCTCCCTACACATCTTCTCATCTCACAACCATACGGGTCGGTCTCAGGAACACCTCTCAAAGTCGATGAATGGGGCTCAGAAAGGGGAAGCCGCTACCCCCAAGGTCATCCGGCGAGTGTGCCAGGGCCAGATTCCATCCCGGGTCCCCCACGGAAATCTGCGCTCGCGGCCACCAACCCGGGGATGCTGCGCCCGCGGCTCCACGGCGGAGGATCGCCGCCTCCCCGGATCCATGTAAACATCCTAGCACAGAGTCGGGCACAAAAGAAGCGCGCGGGCTGGACGCGCGATGACACTACCGTCGTCACCCTTTGGGGAGGGCCGGCGGCCGGGCGCCCCCGAGGCGCAAGCTGGGCCCCGAGGGTCCGCGCGCCGGGGCCCCAGGGGCCGGCGGCCTGAGGCCTTTGTCTGTCTGTCCGCGGGAGGGGGCCGGGGGCGGCGGGGGCCGCGCGCGGGGCC
>NC_060281.1:77247850-77363187 GCF_021613505.1 Equus quagga
GCGCGGGGCCGGGGCGGCGAGGCCGGGCCGGGGGCGCAGCGCGGGGGCGCGGGCGGCGGCGCTGGCTCACCTCACCCGGAACTGCTCCTTCCACACCTTCCCGCTACTCTGGCACAGCTCGCGCAGCCGCCGGCAGGTGCTGGACACGCGGCCGATGTCGGCGGCCGTCAGCGCGCCGCTGCACAGGATGTACTCCAGCACCTCGCCCGGCAGGTTCACCAGGCAGCTCAGGCCCGCCGCCTCCGGCGCGGCCTCCTCCGCCAGCGCCGGCACCACCTCCATCGCGCTGTCGACCGCTGCCGCCGCCATCTTGTCCGCGTACCTGGGGCCGCCGCGCGCGCGCGCACGCCGGGGCGCCCCGCCTGGCCCCGCCCACCCGGCTCGAGGGGCAGGCACGACATCGCCCCGCCCCCGCCCGCGGCCACGCCCCTTCGGCCCGGGCGGCGCGCCGGGACTGCGCCGCAGCCAAGGAAGGGAAACGCGTTTTGGGAAACAGCTGCGCCGTGGGCCCGGGAGCCGGGAACCGACCGTCGTGGTAGCACGCATCTTTCTCCTGTGGGCTGAGCGCTTCCTGTGCATGAGCTCATCACACTGTCCCGATAACCCTAGGAGCTGTTATTCCGCCTAAGTCACAGATGGGGAAACTGAGGTTCTGGGAGATGCACAGAGTTGCTCAGAGTCCCTTGTCCTAGATTCTAATCCAGATGCGCTTGACTTCTGCTTGACCGTAGTAACAACAAACCTAGTATTCTTGAGTGGGTACTGTGCCAAGCACTTGACGTATATTCTTCAAGGACTCCTCATGTGAGCATTCTAGAATAGGTACCGTAATTATACCCATGCTACAAATAAGGAAAGCCAGACTCATACAGGTGGGAGTCACTGGTTCAAAGTCGCAGAGACAAAAGTGGATTTGAACCCTCAGAGCAGGGGTTACCACTCAGGTGTGAGTGGGGCCTTCTGTGTGTACATATTTAAACCCAATCCAGTGTCATGCCCTGTGCTGTCTGCCCTGGGGATACAGTGGGGAGTGAGATGGTGTCCTTGCCTCCCAGGAGCTCAAAGTCCAATTCGGGGAGCACACAGATTTAGAACAATCTGTTGTCAGTATCTGGAGGCTCAGTAATGTTTTCCTCCCAACTTGGAAATCAGAATGCGCTGAAGGAGTTCAACAAGTAAGCTTATTGTCAAGGGATGGTGTTAAGCCATCCATGGCTCCCTATTGCCCTTAGAAATAAATCTGAAATCCCTAACGTTGTTGGAAAGGGAAAGACTCCTGTCTGCCTGTCCTCACCTCTCTGAAGCCATTCTCTCCCTCACTAGCCATGCCCCAGCCAGGCTGGTCTTTTTCCTCCTGCTTCTGACCCTCACATATAAACTATTCCCACTGCCCGGCATGTGCTTTGTGCCAGCACGTCTTCCTTCCAGCTGCTCCTCCTCTGCCTCTGTGCCTTAGCTTAACCTCTCCAGATGCCCTCTCTTCTCTCACCCCAGCCGCGGCACCAGCTATGGCTTTTTCCCCAGCATTGTGCAATCTTGTAACTATTTACTTAATTTATAACTATTTGTCCAACCTGTGTCTTTCCGGCTAGATGGGAAGGTTTTTCAGGGTCAGGACTGTGCTTGATTAACCCCGGATGCTCCGTCCCTTGGCCCAGGCCCTACACATAGCAAAGTCTCAATAATTATCTTTGATTGCAATTGTCTAACCAGTTGTTTAGCTAAGCAAGTCACTTAGCCTGCGGCCCAGTTTCTCGTCAGTCAAATGGCGATAATAATAATAATGCTGGCTACCTGGGCTGGTGTGAGAATTAAATGAGTACATTTGCATAAAGTGCAAAGAACTGTACCTGGTACAGAGAAAGTGCTCAATAAAACCGTGTTATAGAGGAATGGGGAGAAACTGCTTAATGGGTATAGGGTTTATTTTGGACTGACGGAAATGTTTTGGAACTAAGTAGAGATGGTAGTGGTCCAGCACTGTGAATGTCCTAAATGCCTCTGAATCACTTTACGTGGTTTAATTTTATGTTTTGTGAATTTCACCTCCATAAATTTTTTTAAAACTGTGTGACTGCATGCATTAGTCAGCTCAGGCTGCCATAACAAAATGCCACAGACTGCATGCCTTAAACAACAGAAATTTATTTTTTCGTAGTTCTGGAGGCTGGAAGTCCAAGATCAAGGTGTCGGCAGGGTTGGTTTCTTCCGAGGCCTCTGTCCTGGGCTTGCAGACGGACGTCTTCTCCCTGTGTTCTCACGTGGTGTGTGTGTCTATAAGGACACCAGTCATATGGGATTGGGGGCCCACTCTAATGACCTCATTTTACCTTAATGACCTCTGTAAAGACCCTGTCTCCAAATATAGTCACATTCTGAGGTCCTGAGGGTTAGGGCTTCACGTAAGAATGTGTGTGCGGGGTGGGGGTGGGGGCACTGCTCCTGCTGTCATTAACACAGAAGAGTTTAGAGGAGCCGCTGGTGTCTGGCAGATCTGGGAGAGAGTCTGGCCCTTGAGGCTTCTCAATTCAGTGGGAGATTCCAGGCCTTGTTCTTGCCTTGCCCCTGCAGACGCTGTTTACCACCTGCTTCTTCTCAAAATGCTGGCTCCCCTTGGCCTCCGTGGCCCCACCCTCTCCTGGCTCTTCTCCTACCTCCAGGGCCGCTCCTTCTCTCCTTTGCCGCCTCCCCCAGATGGTACACGTTGGGGTACCTTGGGGCTCAGCCACAGGCCCCCTTCTTTCACTTTCTCCCCCCTGTCTACAACTGGAATGATGATCCAGACCCGGTTTAAATGTCCATGTTTCCCTCTTCGGCCCAGCCTGCCTCTCTGAGATCTAGACTCGCTCAGCCAACTGCTCACCTGACATTCCCTTTGGGGTGCTGAAAATTAACTCATCCGAGAGCAACTCACTTCCCCCAACCCCCCTCCACTTACCTTGTCCTCTCCCAATGGTTGCTGCCTTGGGAAAGGCTGCCCATCCATCCTTTCCTGCAAAACCAGAACTTGTCACCATCCTTGGCACCTCTCTCTCCCTCACCATCCATATCCAAATGCCCCATAGAGGTTAACTTCTCCGTGCCTCAGTTTCCTCATCTATAAAATGGGGATAACAAAGCTCTTCCTATTAAATGAAACAATACAGATATATCAGTTACTCTTGCAGCATAACAAATAGACCCAAAACTCAGCAGCTTAGGACAACTCTGTTGTGCTCTTGGTTTTGTGGGCCAGGAAATGGAGAAGGGCTCAGCTGGGCAGCTCCGAATTGGAAGCAGGTGGCAGCTCGAGAGCCCGTGCTCTCAACCACTGCATGTACTTACTGCTGTCAGATCCCACAGGCCTGGAAAAAGGGCTGAGATTTTATCTTAATTGTCCTGGGAAGCACCCTCCACATTCAAATGCCCAGCAGAGGCTAAGTTCTCAGTGCCTTAGTTTCTTCAGGAAACAGGGAAGAAACTGGGAAGCCCTGTCAGCCCTGATGACATTCAGACCTTGATAAACCAAGTTTCCACCCAGTCGGGCAAAAGGTAGAACCCACAACTGCACAGACAGTTGGTAAGCCATTCTTATGAACGACTATTGCTTTCTTATCAATGATATCCTGGCCCTCCTTCTTTCTTCCTGTCTTCTGATCAAACATGACCAAGATACTATCAGGAAAAAGTTAAAATCTCTTGCCCTTCCACAAAATCCTCTCCACGACTCTAGAAAAGATGGAGAACAGTTTTATCGAACAAGCGTTAAACCAGAACTTGATGTACGTTACAGGTTATCTGCTGATGAGATTACAACGACAGAGAAATCCCTCCCTTTGTATATACACCCAGCCACTGCATTACATCCATGCTCTCGAGATTAATGGAAACTTGTCCTCAGGTAAGAGGACCCAACCACACCTGTCCTAGTTATTCATTCTTTCCTAGTTCATCCTTAGCTCACCTTGTAATTGGGGCACCCATTGTGCTAGCTAATTGCCCTTGTCTCAAAGAATAATAAAACTTCTCATCTTTGTGAGAAGCAGGTGCTTACCCCTTAGAACAAGATGCTCAGGTTAAACTCCCATGGTCACAGGGAGATAAGGACACTATCTTCCCTGATATTTACATTTCAAAGAGATAGTTCCTAGGTCCCTAAGAAAAACATTCCTGGGTTGTAATAGTGGCAGGAGGCATATTTAGCCTTTAAAAAGATTTGCAAAATGTAGTATACATGTACAACGGAATGCTATTCAGCCATAAAAAAAATGAAGCCCTGATACACGCTACAACATGGACGAACCTCGAGAACATTATGCTAAGTGAAATAAGCCAGACACGAAATGACAAATACAATCCCACTTACATGAAACATCTAGAATAGGCAAATTTATAGAGAGAACATAGGTGACCGGTTACCAGGGGCTGGGAGGGAGGATGGAATGGGGAGTTATTGCTTAATGGGTACAGAGTTTCTGTTTAGGGTGATGAAAAAGTTCTGGAAAGAGACAATGGTGACGATTACACAATATCGTGAATGCCTTAATGTCATTGAATTGTATGCTTAAAAATAGTTAAACGGTAAATTTTCCGTGATGCGTATTTTACCATAATTTTAAAAATAGCACTCACAAAACGGATTTACATACATGTCAAAGAGACAGGAAAGATTTACACACACACAATTTCACAAAGAAATGCTCTAAGAAAGGAAGGAGGGAGTGGATCTCTTCCCCTTTGGGCATCAGGGAACATGATCAGTTTTTAAATGTACCCTACAAAACCCTCTTGCTGGATGGCTGCCTGTATTCAACGAAGAACTGGTCCCCACTACCCAAGTTCCTGCTTAAAATCACCCAGCACAAGCCCAAATCCTGGGGTAATCCCCTCCCAGCCCGTCCTGCCTGCCCCTCCTCCCACCCCGAGTTCCTCCAGGGCGCCCTCTCCCTGATGAGGCAAGCTAATAAGTCCGTATTTGTGGACTAGACGTCTCTTTCTGGTTATCTTTGGCTGGAGGACTTCAACATCCGTCTCCACAATCTTTGAGAGAGCCCATTTCAACCCCCTTCAACCTCTTCAATGGCTTTCCTTGTTCTCAGAATAAACATACGCATCCTCTCTCTTCTGGTCCATCTCCCCAGACTCTCCCTCCCACTGGCGAGCCTTTGTTAATACAGTTTCATTTTCCCGGAGTGCTGGCTCCTAGCTCCTAACTCATCCTTTAGCTTTCAACTCAAGCGCTTGCCTGCAGGAACGCACATCTGCTGACCTGGACGAGGTGAGCTGCTTCTGTCTTGTGCCCTGACAGAAGCCCCTTCCTTTCGCACAGTGCACACTCCCAGATTGTCACAAAGCTCACCTTGGCGTGATTGTTGAATTCACCCCCCAGCATGGGCGGATCCAGGTTTTGTGGGGCCTGAAGCTTAGACTGCTTGGAGGCCTTATTTTCGAGAAGGAATACAGAAGGATGAGTTCATAAGAGGAGAGCATGTACGTAGAATGAGAAATGAAAGGGCCTTGGGTGGGGTCTTTGCAAGTGAGAGGCCCTGAGGTTGAGCTTCATCAGCTCCAGGGGAAACATGTCTCTTACTATATAATGGTAACCTCTGACACAGCAGAACCTCCGTCCAATTTTGCTCAAATATTTGTTGAATGTACTGCTAGGGTACGTGAGAGGACCTCACACTCTCCTATGAGACTCTTCTTCAGACCTACGAACCCCTACTATCGCTGTATGTGTGTGGCTTGCTCCCTCACCTACCAGAACTCTCATCAGAGTCACCTCACTGATGGAGGCCTTCCCTGATCACCTTATTTAAACTCTCCATCACTCTGCCCTGCTTTGTATTTCTCCAAAATTACTTACTCATCACCATCTAACATACTCCTTTTTTTTTGTTGGAGGAAGATTACCTCTGAGCTAACATCTGCTGCCAATCCTCCTCTTTTTTTTTGCTGAGGAAGATTGGCCCTGAGCTACCATCTGTGCCCATTTTCCTCTATTTTATATGTGGGACGCCTGTCACAGCATGGCTTGACAAGTGGTGTGTAGGTCCTTACCCAGGATCCGAACTGGTGAACCCCAGGATGCCAAAGAGGAACATGCAAACTTAACCACTGTGCCACTGGGCCAGCCCCTAACATATTGCTTTATTTTTTTTTTTAAACACTTATTCTCTCTCTCCTTCCGGTAGAATGTGAGCTCTACTATTTGATCTCCAATACCTACAAAAGGACCTGACATATAGCAGGTCCTCATTATATTTCTATTGAGTGAGTGAATTAATCCTCTAAGTGCAGCTCAATTGAGTTGAAAGTATTTTGCATGTGGGTGGACATGAATCTCGGAGGGCCGAGGACGGACTAGCCTAGGCTGAAAATGGCCTCCAAACACGTTCACAGTCTAATCTCTAGAACCTGGGAATAGTTCCTATGATGGGTATTTTTTCCCCACACCACCAAACAATTCTCCAACACCAGCTGGGTGTCCTACCATTCAACTCAGTTCCGACACGATCTACCTGAGACGCACTATCTACCATCGAGCTGGAGACAGATCCACAGGTTAAGGGTTCAGTCCTGCAAGACCACCCTTTGCAAGTCCACGTGGTCCCTGTGCTTCTGATAGACGGCTACGGATTGGGATTTCCACAACCCCCTCCTTCTGTTTGATTAATTTGCTAGATCAGCTCCCAGAACTCAGAGAAACATTTTACTCATCATATTGCCATTTTATTATAAAAGGATATAATTCAGGAACAGCCAAATGGAAGAGATGCACAGGGCAAGGTATGGGGGAAGGGCTCGGAGCTCCCATGCTCTTGGAGCGCACCGCTCTCCCTGAATCTCCACGTGTTCACCAACCCTGACCAACCCCCATCTCTGAACCCCGACCTTTAGGTTTTTATGGAGGCTTCATTACATAGGAGTGATTGATTAAATCATTGACCCTTGGCGACTGATTCAACCCCCAGCCCCTCTCCCCTTCCTGGAGGTCTGGGGGGGGGGGGTGGGACTAAAACTTTCGACCTTCTAATCACATGGTTGGTTCCCCTGGCAACCCATGCCCATCGGGTGCTTTCTGAAAGTCACCTCATTAACATAAACTCAGGTGCGGTTGAAAGGGGTTTGCTAAGAGTAATAAGGCTGAGGGCTGCCTGTGGCCCAGTGGTTAAGTTTGCCCACTCTGCTTTGGCAGCCTGGGGTTTCGCTGGTTTGGATCCTGGGTGCGGACATGGCACCTCTCATCAGGCCACGCTGAGGTGGCGTCCCACGTAGCACAACCAGAAGGACCCAAAACTAGAATATACAACTGTGTGCTGGGGGGCTTTGGGGAGAAGAAGGAGGAAAAATAAAAAGAGTAACAAGACACCTTTTTTTTTTTGAAGATTTTATTTTTCTCCCCAAAGCCCCTTGGTACATAGTTGTGTATTTTTAGTTGTGGGTCCTTCTAGTTGTGGTATGTGGGATGCCGCCTCAGCATGGCTTGATGAGCGGTGCCATGTCCACGCCCAGGATCCTGAACTGGCAAAACCACAGGCTGCCGAAGCAGAGTGTGCAAACTTAACCACTCCGCCACAGGACTGGCCCCACAAGACACCTTTATTGCTGTCATTACAGGAAATTCCAAGGGTTTTAGGAGCTCACTGCCTGGAACGAGGAGGAAGAGCAAATATATACTAATTATAAATCACAGTATCACTGTCACCTTACATGGCAAAAGGGATGTAATTTATGGATGTAATTTAGTTAGGAATCTTGAGATGGGGAGATTATCCTGGATAATCTGGGTGGGCCCAATGTCATCACCAGGGTCCTTATAAGCGGGGGACAGGAGGACGGAGTCAGAGACAGGAGATGTGACGAAGGAAGCAGAGGTTGGAGTGATGCTGGGCCACCAGCCAAGAAATGTGGGCAGCTTCTCGAAGCTGGAAAACATAAGAAAATGGGTTCTTCCCTACAGCAGTAGCAATAGGAAAGCAAAAGAGAATTAATACAGATTTTAGTTTTCTACTGTTGCTGTAACAAATTACTATAATTTAGTGGCTTGAAACAATACAAATTTATTATCTTACTGCTCTGGATGTCAGAAGTCTCGAATAGGTCTTATGAGGCTAAAATAAAGGTGTGAGCAGAGCTGTGTTCTTTGTGGAAGTTATAGGTGAACATCCCTTCTTGGCTTTTTCCAGCTTGTAGGGGCCACCTGCATTCCTTGGCTCATAGCCGCGTGACTCTGACCTCCGCAGCAATAATGCCGCATGCCAGGGAGATTTTGTGGTTGTTACTCAGCATTCTTGTGGCAATAGGTAATGAATACATAGTGGCAGATAAAACACACACACAGCTATTGCAAAGCAATACCTCCAATACGCCAAGCAGTCGGTACAGGCAGGAAGTATAGTTGGAGGGTAGAGGAATGGCAGAAGCTAAGATGGGGAGGAAGGAAAATAAGAGGTGCGTTTAGAACCACTCGGGCAAATCCACAGACGGCAAGCTCTGTGCGGAGCAGAGGAGGAAGCTGCAGCTGAGACGGCTGCTTGTGGCCAGCGCAGGCACTGAATGGTGGCTGGAGGGGTTGGTCCTCCTCTGGTCCCTGGTGGCACCGAATGCCTTTTGAGCACAGGCATGATGGGAGGAAAGAGATATTTCTGGAAGAGCAGTGTGTGCTTTTCAAGGAAGGCGATGCCACTAGCTTGGAGGAAAAAGGACCAGGTGTCTCTCTCCCCACGGATTTCACCAGCAGCTTTTCTGCTAATAACTGTATTTCCATGAGCGACTCTTTTCAAAGCCTTCAAAAGAAAACGGATTCAATTACTCACTGCATCAGGTTTAATTAATGCCACAGATACTACACCTTGAGTTTATAGGATGTGTCAGAGGCTTTCTCACAGTGAGTTTCCTTACCACCCCCTTGCCCACACCCCCACGGGACCAGAAATGGGAGCGGAGGGGAGGAAAGTGAAGCTCACCACCCTTGAAGATCTCAAAATTCTCGGAAACAGTAAATTAGGGAGGAGCTGAGAGGGCGAGGTTTCCAATATCAACTTCTCACCTCACCTCCGAGATCCAGCGGAGAAAACTGAGATGCAGAGAAGCCAGGAGACCACCCACCCCCATTCCCTCCACCTCAAGTCTAATAATACAAAAGACTTAAGTGTGTTTTTTAAAAATCATTTTACTAATTCCTTGAGTTGTAATCTTCTGCTATTTGATTAACTTAATCTTATCTTCCTCCGGGGCCACGGCTAACGCCGTTTCTTTTTAGTGATGGGAGTTAAGCTCTAGATTGTGCCAACTGATTGTAAATACTCTCCCTGTTTTCGCTCTCTTGGTGATTCTGCGAAGAGTATGATGAAAAAAATAGGTACATTTTTACTATGTAACTGACTGTGAAGCGTGTATTCTATATTGATCTGCAGTGACTCAAAAATCCTTTTTCCCCCTCCTCCACTTTTTTCCCCGCCCCCTTTTCCTTTCCATTGTGGGTGGGAAGCTTCTGTTTTGGTGTAAACTTGGATTTTTCACCTGGTTGCCAGGCAACAGAAGCCACTGCAGTAGGGAGGCATATAAATGTTAAATTGTCCCCAGCCACCTCTGAGGCTGGGCCTGTCAAAACTACAGTGTGTGTGTGAATCATGTGGGGGGAGCCAGTTAAAAATGTGGGTGTCACTAATCATCAGGGAAATGCAAATCAAAACTACACTAAGATATCACCTTACACCTGTTAGAATGGCAAAAATATCCAAAACCAAGAGTGACAAATGTTGGAGAGGCTGTGGAGAAAAGGGAGCCCTCATACACTCTTGGTGGGAATGCAAACTGGTGCAGCCACTATGGAAAACAGTATGGAGATTCCTCAAAAAGTTAAGAATAGAAATACCTTATGACCCAGCCATCCCACTACTGGGTATCTATCCTAAGAACCTGAAATCAGCAATTCCAAAAGTTCCATGCACCCCTCTGTTCATCGCAGCATTATTCACAATAGCCAAGTCATGGAAGCAACCTAAGTGCCCAGCAACTGATGATTGGATAAAGAAGATGTGGTATATATATACAATGGAATACTACTCAGCCATAAAAAAGGACAAAGTCGTCCCATTCACAACAACATGGATAGACCTTGAGGGTATTATGTTGAGTGAAATAAGCCAGACAGAGAAAGACGAACTCTGTATGACTCCACTCATAGGTGGTAGTTAACATACGGACAAAGAGAACTGATCGGTGGTTGCCAGGGGAAAGGGGGGTGGGAGGAGGGCATTAGGGGTGAAGCGGTGTACCTCCAACATGACTAATAATGATGTATAACTGTAATTTCACAAGGATGTTAACTTTCATAACCTTAATAAAAAAAAAAAAAGGAAAACCTACTTACATCTAAGAGAAAAAAAAAAAATTCGGGTGTCAGACCTTATGCCCCACGAGTGCTAATGGGCAGGTGGAAGGAGAGGCTAGGAACTGGCTTTTAAAATGAGTGTTGCCTGTGATGGCAGGTGGTCTGTGGAGGCCTGAGAAACCCAGTGCAAGTATCAAATGGCCAATGACATCAAGATGGGACAGTTTGAGCTTCAATAAGAGAAAAGGGCCGGGAGGGTTGGAAGGAACCAGAGTTGGGACCTACTCGTGCATAGGACTACTCTCTCATCTTCTATCTTGTTCTACGTGTGTTGCGTATATTAACCCTAACACAACGCAATCAAGTTGAAACAATCACAGCCCATTTTATGGTGAACAAATGGTACAGAGAAGCTGGGTAACTTATCCAAAGTTGCACAGCTAGAAAGTGGATGAGCCAGGATTTGAACTGCGACAGTCTGGGTCTCTTAGCAGCAGCCCTGGGTGGTGGTTAAGAATGTAGATTCTAGGGGCCAGCCCAGTGGCGCAGTGGTTAAGTGTACATGTTCCACTTCGGCAGCCTGGGGTTCGCCGGTTTGGATCCCGGGTGCGGATATGATACCGATGGTCAAGCCATGCTGTGGAAGGCATCCCACATATAAAGTAGAGGAAGATGGGCACGGATGTTAGCTCAGGGCCGGTCTTCCTCAGCAAAAGGAGGAGGATTGGCAGCAGATGTTAGCTTAGCGCTAATCTTCCTCAAAAAAAAAAAAAAAAGAATGCAGATTCTAGAGCGTGACGGTCTGGGTTCAAACTCCACCTCTAACATTTATTTACTAGCTATGTTGACCTTGCACAAGCTGTCTGATCTCCTTGTGCCTCCGTTTCCCAAGTTTTAAACTGGAGAGAGCAATGACAACACGTCAAAGTATTCTTGTGAAGACTGGCATTTAATAACCGTTAGCTATTATTTTCATTAACTAATGGATTTCCGTAAGGTAGTGTGGAGCCGGGTGCTGAGGAATTCCCTGACTCTTGCTCCTTCTTTGACCCGCACCTCACACTTGAACTTGGGCCTGAGGCTCAGGGATGGGGCAGAGGAGTCAGGAATGCTGTGTGGGGAATGTGTGGTGTGGGGCCAATTACTTTGTAATTTAAAAGGCTGAATACTGAGTGGTTTGTGCTTTATGACCAGGAAATAGGTGTGAAGGTCAAGATGGCCTCAGCAACCAAATGGCCATGTCCTGAAGGGCGTGATGAAGCCTTAGGGGCCCCATCTCCAGTTTTCCCTCTTATAGAAACCACCTTGTCAGGGCATTTGGGGTCAGCGCCTCATCCATCCTTTCAGTGCATCAAGGTCTCTTCCTTTTGGAAGTGGGTCTGAAGCCAGCTAGGACTTAGGTTTCAGGGTCCTTGGGGTTGTATATACAGGGGAGAAGGGCTGAGGGCGAAGGTGGTACAGTTTCCTTGGGGCCCTTTGTACAGAGGCAGCTGTGATGGGGGAGGAGGGTGGAGAGGATGCTGAGATGTGCCACCCAGATCCGTGTCAAGGGTCAAGAAGTCTTCTTGCAGCTGCTGGCAGTGCCCTCTGTGGGTCAGCCCCTTGGGGGGTGGCGTCCACTGCAGGGAGCTGCCTGGTCCAAGACTGACTGATGGAGGGGTATGAAGCCACCTTCTTGTCCCAAATAGGGACAGCTCTGGAAGGTCACCTTCAGAATGACCTTCCCTTCCTTTCCCCGAAGCACTCCCCGATCCGCCTCTGCCACCTTGTCTCAGAGTGGGCTTCCTGGGGTCACCTGGCCTTTGGCAGTGGACAAAGGCGTGAGAAATTCCAAGCAAATCAAAAAAAAGACAGCAGTCAGTCAAGTTGAGTCCACTTTTTAATGTTTTAACCATAATGCAAACAGGCATAAGTAGACTTTTGTTGAATTCCATCAAATCAGAAGATGAGAACTATACAGAAGAAGAGCATGCGGCGAACACAGCCTGGACAACCTCGCAGAGAGCATGGGGCGGGCGTCAGTCCTTAGAGGAAGGTGCTGGAGCACACGGGACACTTGGCGGAATTAGCAGCATCGAGAGCTCAGAGGTAGGGGAAGTCCGAGTTCTGACAGCGTGTGTGTGGGGAGAGGCGACTCCCGCTCTGGCCACCTCCCACTTCCCCAACCCTGAAGGGAAACCCATGGGGACAGCAACGAGGAGCGACCGACGGCGCCTTCTGGAAAACCACTGCTGAGCCCGGAGTGGGTCTTACAATCACCATGACAACACAACAACGAGGAAAACAGGGCAGGAGCAGGGCAAGGGGCACGGAAGGCACTGGGCCTCCATGGGTCTTAATCAGAACAGACACCAAGGGCACAGCATCTTACAGAAATGGAACTGTCATCCTTCCACGGGTGGGAGTTTGTGAAACCACACTTTTTATTCCCCCTCAAAAGCCTTCAGGCCTCAGTTGGGCATCAGATAATGGAAAAAACCTTCGGGCTGAGGAGATGAGATGCACTGCTTACTCCACAAGGTCCGTGATGAGAAGGCCTGGGCAGCCAGTAGAGATTCTGTTGCCCCCAAGGGACACGTGGCAACGTTTGAAGACGTACTTTGTTGTCACAGTTGGTCAGGGCTGCTACTAGCATCTAGCGGGTGGCGGCCACGGATGCGCTCAACATCCCACGATGCACAAGACAGCCCCCCCACAAAGGATGATCCAGCCCCCAAAGCCAAAAGTGCTGAGATGAGAGACCCCTGGACTAGCGTCTCCTAGAACTTAGGAACCAAGGCTGGGCACTGTGATGGCCTGGAGTGATTTTCTAGAAGATTGTGGAAGGCAGCATCTTAGGGCAGATTTGTTGCCGCCTGCCAGGGCCACCTGGTTAAGAAGGGGCTCTGTCCTGGATCAGAGAGACATGCCCTGCTTGTTCAGAGCTGTTCAGATATTCCAGGTCAAAACCAACTCAGACACATCCTGAGGCATATGGACTGCAGACCGCCTCCCTTGCCTGTGGCTTTGATAAGTATTAGTAGAGAACAGACCCTCCAGACAGACCTGCCTCCAGGGGCAAACGTTTACCTACGTCCTCACATATGAGACACGTCACTGTTGGGGAGAGGCAGCTTTTGACACCAGGAAGGGACGGGCAGTGGACCGAGGACAGGGCAGGTATGAGAGAAAGAGCAGAGGCTGGTGTCAGCCCCCAAAGGCCAAATTCAGGTTGGCGGGGACCATCTGGGTTGAGTCCCTGGGGGGCCAGGCCCCTCCCTCAGCCTCTCCAATCTGCTTGCCTCCATCCGAGCTCCCAGCCTTTAATTCTCCGGTCAGACAGCACATTTGGATGTGGGGGACTTTACGAGGGTTGAGGGAAGACAGGGAGTACGGACAGGTCATGTAGGAAGCCCAGAGGAATATTTTTTTCCCTTTGTCACCTGCAGGCAGTCTCAGATTAACTTGCCAATTCAGAAAGAAGGCTTTAAGGGTAAGGTGGGCACAGTGACATCCTGCAGGTCAGGGGCAGTGGCGATGGAAATATATAAGCAAACATGGCTGGTTTTCCTAAGGGCATGAATTAAAAGGCCAGCCTGGGGGCTGATGCTGGAGGGGTGAAGGGCCCGGACATCCAGCTTGCCCATCCTGGCGGGAACCGTCTACCCCATGATCTAGGTCAGAGATCTCACTTGTTTTGGACTCAGGGCAAAACCTGACCTTCTTTTGGAAGCCCAAAGCAGGTGGCTGCTGAGAGAGTGTTTGGCAAGAAAATCCTGTGTTCTAGGGCCAATGACTATTGGCCTGGGGTCAGTTCTCTTTCTGTGCAGCTAGGCATGGCCGGACCTTGGAAGGACTCACCCTGTTGACTCGGAGAGAAGTTGGCTAGCTTGTTAGTACCGCAAACTCATCTTTCTCTTGAGCCTGTTTTTTTCTCACGAGACCCCTTTCTCAGCTTTGAGGCAAGACTCTAGATTTTTTTCTTGGTTCTCATCCCCCACAACAGATGGGTCTCCAGGTCCTGTTGACTCAACCCCTGGAATCTCTTTATCACTACATCTGTCTCTCCCCTCCTTCAAGCCTTGGTTACTGCAATAACCTACCCATAGTTCAATGGGCCAGCCATCCACGCTCTATGCCGCAGCGAGAACATTCTTTTCCAAGCATAACTCCAATCACCTTATTTTCCCCCTTTAAAAAACACTTAAGGATTCCGCATTGTCTACCAAATAAAGTCAAAATTCCCTGACACGCCCTCCATCTCTACCCACCGTCTGGTCCCTGCCCATCTTCCCAGTGTCTCTCTCCCCACCCCCACCATCCTCAGCTTTCCAGAGCTGGGCTACATCTGAAGCCAGCCCTGATTTACCCTGCCCACCCCCCAGTCCAGGCCTTTCCTCTCACTGCTCCTGCTTCCTGGCAATCTTGTCTCCCCAAGCCCACCGGTGGGAACCCACTCATTTCTCAAACCCCAGACATTTATGTTGATTCTCAGAATCGTGTCCGTCCATATCAGATTCTAACCTTCTATACGAGAAGAACTGTGTTTTGCTCTGTACACACCATGGTGCTTTCTGTATACTGGAGAAGCAAGAAATGTTATAAATTAAGTGAAAAAAAAAACTCGACAGCTTGCCATGGGCCAGGTCCTGTCACTGGGCATTTCAGGGGCATTATCTCATTTGTGGATACGTAGACTCTGAATGGTGACTTACGCATCCCATCTACCTGAACCATGGCTGCAGCACTCCCCCCAAAGAAAGATGCCTGGCTGTCTCCTCTCAGGAGTCTAGTTAACTACTTCAGCTTCTTTCGCAACATGGGGTGCAGGAATTGGCTTCATAGTGACGACAGGTGAGCACTCTAGGCCGGCTTTCCTGATGCAGGGGACGTTTCCTTCCTCCTGGCCAAACTCACTTGTGCTAAATGGCGTTGGAGCTACTGCTGGCCAATTCAAGGGAGAGAGGGCAATAAAACGAGTGTAACTCCGGTAACTCCCAAATGCTCAGTCAACCCTATTTTTGCTCATCTATTGTTAAACCAAATTTTGCACCTATTTTTGGCTACTGGGACTGAACTAAAAACCACCACAAGAGGGCAGCCTTTACCCACCCTGGATCAGAGCTAAACCCTAAATTGGGACTCCGCTCTCTGCCTCTAGATAGGCTCAGTACAGCCAGGCTTTGGGTATCAGGAATTCTGGCAAATGAGAGAAACACACCAGACCAGTCTCCTGTCTTCCAGACAGAAGATACGAAGCAGCTTGTGTTGCGGGGTGAAAGGTGTTTACTTAAAAAAACCCTTCTTGGGAAGAAAGATGAATGCTGCTTAGACAGTCATTTCTTTGGACTCCCTGACAAAACAAAGCGATGTTTCCAGCTGTCTGCCTGCTACCAGAAGGGCAGGGATCTATGACGAAGTCGCCTGGCACACAGTAAGTGCTCACAGGTATTTATTCGGCGATGGAAAAGCATTCACGCGTGCAGCTGGATTGTAGGAGGCCAGCCCTGATCCATTCCTCTTTGACAGAGGTTGGACCCAGCAGTTGAGCCCCTGGGGAGCTAGCAACATCTTAGGAGCTATCTCCAAAAGGCTCACAGGGTTGGAGAGAAGCCCCTGGAGGAAGGTTCTAGGCGCTGGAATTGTGTTTGCAGGAAACAAGGGGTTAAGAATGGGCTTCCCTCCAGGTTAGAGAGGGGAGGCGGAGCATGGGGGGGGGGGGGGGGGGGGGGGGGGGGGGGGGGGTGGCTCTCTAAACTGTGGAAGCCAGAGCGGGAGGAAATAGGATTAAGGAAGGCAGGGAGGTCATCACTGGCATGAAGTCCAAGTCCACATGCCGGGGATGGGACACCAGCAGGGGCCGCCAGGGAGGGTGGGGAAGGGTGAGATACAGCTACTCTTTGACTTGAAGAGTCTCGGAGTTTTTCCCCTCTTGGGGACACCTCTTTGGCACCCCTATTCTAAGGCCCTTCCAAAGAGGGCCAGGCACTTTCTCTGTGGCACGCTGTCACATGGAGCATCCGGAAGGAAACGCCCATTGTGCAGTATATAAAGGAAATGCTTCTTTCTATAGGACAGAACAAAACAGAGGATGGAACTGCTTGAATGCCTGCCTTCCAACCCCGGGGGCCCCAGAGCAGACCCCTCGAGGCAGCCCCTGGGGGTCTCAGAATTTCTTGGCTCTCTCTGGGCACTGCCTGCCATTAAGTATAGAAGGGGACCCTCCCACCTCCTTTACTCCGAGAGGGTAAACACAGCCGGTTGCCTGCCAGGCCTTGATTTCTGCTAAAGACTCTGCCGCCCAGTTTTGACCTGAGTGGAGGATAATTTATTCCATCCTGGGTTGTGTCCTGTGGAAGAAGCCGTGGGGTGCCTTGTACGGCTTCCCTCCCCTGCCTGACCTGCTTTAACTGGCTGCCGTCACTTTATCCCCCAGGGTGAAACAGCGAGCACCGTTTGGGGGAATAAAAAAATAGCAATGATTCTTCCTCGGTATTGTTTCCAGTTTCTACAACTTCAAAGTTTGATCCATTCCTACTTTTTAGCTTCATAACATTACGACGAGGGGAAACTGAGGACAAGTGATCTGCCGAAAGTCACCTGGCGACAGAGATGGGAAGATTCTAATTTCCAGCATATGCCCTGGGACATTTCTTCCGGTCTGGTGAGTGGGACAGCCTGGGAAGGTGGTCCTGGCTGGGCGGGGTGGGAGTGGGGAGGCTGGGGAGGGGTTTTGCCCAGTCCATTAGGTGGGCTCCACTAACTTGTGCCAGAATCTAAACGCATCTCGTTCTGTGATCCCCCCTTTTGTTGGAGATTCCTCCCTTAATCATCACAGCCCCTCTCCACGCTCCAACCTTTTAGAACAGGGACAATTAGGGTCCTTCCCAGTGTGCCAGGGACATTAGCACAGACCTTCATTATGGACGCGTGAGGGACCAATACGGGCCAGGGCACGTTTCTTGGCTCCGAGGGTCTGCAGGTCACACACTTGCAGAGGCAAGAGGCCAGACGGAGAGCCAGGCCCGTCACACGCACACATAGGCATGACCAAAATGTCACCACCAAAAAGGATATGGGGGGACTTCAGCAGCCGAGGGACCGGCTCACAAAACTCTTTGTCCGGTCCTTGCAGCCTGGCCAGGGGAACCCCAGGAAACAAGCCCTGACACAAGCGACGGCCGTGTAACAGTGGTTTCATGCACCGGTGGCTTGCCCTTGTCAGGAAGGGGGGAACGGTTGTGTAAGAGCCACTGCGGATCATAAAGGCCTTGCATTGCAGCGGGAAAATGCCAGGAGAAAGCCCAAGGGCCACAGGAACCACTGAGGGGCGAGAACCCAGAAGAGGAGAAAAGGACACGGGGACAGGACGAGAGGCAGAGCGGGGCCACGGGGGTCCCGTAGGAAAAGGTTCAGCAGTGTCCACGCCGATGAAACCTGCAGCCACCCCGCCCGGTGCATGGGACGGCCCCTGCCATCCATCTGGGCAAGAGGATCCAGTTAGGAGCTGAAAACCCTGTGGGAGGAGAAGCGGGAGGGAGTCAGCGCCCCAGGGCAAGGCTGCTCTGTGTCCTTAAAGACCCAGAGGACACCACCAAGCTCTGGGCACAAGCCTTCATCTCCTGCGTTTCCTCTGTAGCCCCAGTGTCTGGGACAGGATCTGGCACCTAGCTGGGGCTCACCTTGAATGAATGAATGAATGAATGAAGGCTTGAATGAATGAAGGCTTGAATGAATGAATGAATGAAGGCTTGAATGAATGAATGAAGGCTTGAATGAATGAAGGCTTGAATGAATGAATGAAGGCTTGAATGAATGAAGGCTTGAATGAATGAATGCTTGAATGAATGAATGAATGAATGAAAGCTTGCTCACCAACACAGCAAGCAAGGAAGAGGGACACGTAAGAGGCTTTGTGATACCAAAGGAATTGTGATCTTAAAGGCAAAAACATGAGCCTACTGGACAAAAAAGTATGTTTTTGAGACTGCCGTGTCATTGTAAGGGGAAAAAATGAGGATGCTTAAAGAAATAGAGTGTGTGCCCTAGGCTACTGATAACGAGACAGCTGAATTCCTACCTAATTTAACACAAAGGGCACATGGCAGTGGTTTCAAGGTGTTCCGTGGCAGGGAAGGTGGGGAGTGAGACGACAAACAAGGCTGATGTGTCACAGGATTCCAGTGAGGTTTAAAGAGACTCGTGGTGCCTCAGACTGTTTCAAGCAATTTCTAGAGGACAAGTGAAATTGTCCGAATAATACCAATTGCAACGTGCATCAGTGAGAAAGCTCCCAGCAATTTGGGGGGTGAGGGAGGTGACGTAAACGCTAGGATTATGACTTCTCAGAGGCGAGAGTCATCATTCCTCTAGGGGGTACCCCAGGTGGAAGCTGGCCTCCAAAACTGGGGTTCCCCCACTTGCGGGGGCCTCATAATTCCATGGAAGGCTCGTGAAAACACACACTGCTGCACCCAAACCCCAGAGTTTCAGATTCAGGGAGTCTGGTGTGGCCTGGGAATTTGCACTTCTAACATGGGGTGCTGATGCTGGCAGTTTGGGGAGCCCACTATGGGAAAGCTATGGTAAATGAAGTCAGACATCCCTGCCATCAGGACCTGCAAGAGAGGGCTCTGCCAACCCTGTGACCGTGGGATGGAACCAGCTTACTCGTCCGTGTCTTTTTTGCTCTCCTCGATGAAGGCAATGGATTCAGATCTAAGGCGGTTGGTCACTTCGTACGTTCGCAGGGTGACCCCGAAAATATCCTCATGATACCGGTTGTCATCCTAGGGGACAGAAACAGCCAGGGAACAGCCTTCAAATGCCAGCCAAGGGCACAGAGAGGGGCAGACACACTGACACCCTAGAATGGAATATCCACAGAGAAGGTTCCTAAAGAAAGGAGGCGTAACCCGGTGCATCCTGGAGTACTTTTGGTCTCCAAGACTCTGTTGCAGCAAGACCCTCTGCCCTCCAGAAAGTTCTTTTTTTAACCTATGGGGGTTTAGCATCAGATTGAGAGCAAGGGCTTCTGCAAAACTGTTTGATGACTGCTTTCTTAGGGAGGCAGCAGGAAGGATGGGATTACCCCTGGAGCTTTGTAGAGGCCTGGACTCAGTTTCTTCTATTTGGGGCAGTTGGTCACACAGTTAGGACTTTGCTTGCTGGGCTGCGGCTAGCCTTTGTGCAAATCAGGAAAAGGCACCCCTCCTTCTGTTCTGGGGTGGACGTAGCTCTATGCCAAGGTGCACAGCTTGGAGACCAAGCACAGGGTGGCTTTCAGTCCCCACTGGCCCCACCTGGATAGACCTTTTTGTGCAGTGCTCAACCTGCACAACTGCACAGGGCAGTGCTACCACTTGGTACTAAGCACAGGAAAAATTAGGTTAGGAGGTTTCGGTCTAGCTACCCAGTGACCCACCCACTTATTATTTTCACACACCACAGTCCCCAACCATATTTAATACATACACCTGCATGCCCAGCCATTCTTCCTTCTCTCAGTTATGGTTTGGACCACTGTATCCTCTACCTCCAGTCATAATTGCAAAAATGGGAGCAGAGACGTTATCATGGCTAGTTATCTAGACAGGTAGGGTGAGAAGGAGGAGACAGGACTGGATGCTGGAAAAGGGACCCAAGAAGCCAGCCCGTCACTCACCCTCAGCCTGCTGATGAACACGCCGGCGTCCTCCACCGAGAGTTTCCCCTGCTGGGTCATGATGCGCTGGATGGCTTTGAGGACATCGGCGGCCATCGTGACGTCCCCACAGACGTAAATGTGGCCTCCTTGCTCCTTCAGGGCTCGGTACACGGTTTCTGCCAGCTGCTCCTGCAGGACATCCTGCACGTACTTCTGCGGGGAGCAGGAGGACCAGTGAGAAGGAGCCAGGCCGCGGGGCGCTCCTGTGTAGTTCACTGCCCCCCAGGGAGGAGCAGAGCCTGGCACAGGGGCTCGTGGGCAGGTGGTGTATTGTGTGAGGACAGAAGTAGGGGAGGGTGTGTGAATGATCTGCTCCCCACGGTGGGCTCAGCTCTGCTGAGGGGTCTCCAGGGAGCCATGTAGAACCCACCAGAACTGCTCCCTGGAGGGGCATAAGAGGGGGGCATTATCTACCGGCCCCTCCCTCCCATGGCCAGAGGTCGGTCACCCACAGGGTGTTAACCCCGTGCAATCTAGGTGGCGGTTGGTTATTGCAGGCATGCTACGCTGGAGGGCCAGAGGGGCCCCAGGGCGGGGGGCTGTCAGCTGACACCTGTGCAAAGGCAGCTGCTGCAGCAACAGCTGGAGTCAAAGGTGCGCTAAGAGAATATGAGGGGGGGCCGCAGGGGGTCCAATATGCCCTCCACGGGATTTGTCTTATCTGCTTCCCCGTCTCTAACTTGTCCAGAAACTGCCCCCAGGGGAGGCTGACATTCAGCTGCTACGGCTGGCAGGGTTGTCCTGGTTGTTAAAATACTGAGGTTCTTCCGCACCAGCTGTCATGTGGCCACCGCCCAGACCCTCTGAATGTCCCCCTCCCCCAGCTGTCCTGGCCCCTTTTCTGGAACCCCCTGGGTTCCCCCAAGATCTGGTTGGACCGTGCTCCAGTCCTGTGTCCATTCTGATTGGTGGTACTTCTTGTGAGCAGTTAAATATATCTTTTAATTCATGTTTTTAAACATTTTTACTGTGATAAAATACACACAACATAAAATGTACCATTTAGCTATTTAAAAATGTACCCAGTGGCATTAGGTACATTCACAATGTTGTGCAACCATCACCACTATCTAGTTTCAGAATTTTTTGTTTTTTGAGGAAGATTAGCCCTGAGCTAACATCTGCTGCCAGTCCTCCTCTTTTTGCTGAGGGAGACTGGCCCTGAGCTAACATCCGCGCTCATCTTCCTGTACTTTATATGGAGGACGCCTGCCACAGCATGGTTTTTGCTAAGCGGTGCCATGTCCGCACCAGGGATCCAAACCGGCGAACCCCGGGCCACCGAGAAGCGGAACGTGGGAACTTAACCACTGCGCCACGGGGCCGGTCCCCGGACTGTTAAATATTTTGAATCAGCATTTTTACTCTCCGTGCTTCCCAAAGTACCAAGCAATTTCATGGGGAGAATTCAGAAAGGGTGAGGGGCTTTCTAGGAGCGGGATGTGCCTGCGTGGACGAGGGCGCGTGAGTGTCGGGCTGGGGCGGGGTTATACAGGCCAGGGGTTACCTTTGGTTTGTCTGGCTCCCGGGAGTAGGCTGTGTACAGTTCTCTGAAGACCCCCTTGCTCTTGGCCTGTAGGGTCTCCTCCTTGTAGATGTGGTCTATCTTGGACTGCCGGCACCCGAAGACCAGGACCATGGGGCAGGGACTCATTCCTGGGGACCAGGAAGATCTCATGTCACTGACAGCTCTGATGCCTGGTTTGGGGGGAGGTGGCTGGTGGTGCCAGGGGTGGGGTGATGGCACCTTAGCATGTGCCACGGAGATACAGACACATGGACACCAGGGCAGGCAGGTGTACCCATTTGTATACACACGCACACCCTGAGGGAAGCAGGTAAAGTGTGTTCAGACTTTGGCAGACCCCCCCTACCCTTGCGCCCCGGGTCTCAACCTTTCCTTCTGCCCCCTGGCTACCTAGCAGCCCCCACTGGTGGGTGGCGCTAAAACCCAGGGTTTGGAGCTGGACTTCCTGGGTTCGAATGCCAGCTCTGTGTGAGGATGAGCCAATTACTTAACTTTCTGTGTCTCCATTTCCCCATGCACAAAATAGCAATGACAGCATCTACCTCATTGGGTTACTGCGAGAAATAAATGCAACACCTTAGACCTGCGCCTGGTATGCAGTGACTCCTTTATGAATGTTAGCTGGTCCACCAGAATGACAGTTCTGTGGGAGCAGGTTTTTAAAGCTGTTTCTGTCTTGTTCATTGCTCTGCTCCCAGCGCCTACACTAGCGTTTGGCATTTATCAGATGCTCAATAAATCTGTTTAACGCACACTGCAACTGCGGGTTTCTCTCTCTCTCCTCCCAAAGCTGAGCTGTTGCGTCTCTCACACAGCAAAGCCTGCTCTTGAATAACAGTCTCTGGCACGAGCCCGTAAACACATCCATTTGATAAGCCTTGATGCCTACCCCTTCTGGGGGCACTTGGACGTTAAGATGGGGTCCTATCTTAACTATCTAGGAAACATCTTCTGGGAACGGCGTTTCAGGCCCTGGGACAAGCTGTGTGGAAGGTTTGTTTGGACGGTTTCTTTGAATTACACCATGAATTTCACCTAGGTCAGGTCAGTACACGCCCCCCCCCCCCCCCCCGGCCCTCCCCAGGCGGGGATGCAATAGAGAGAGGGCTCCGTCATGCCTCCAGGCTGTGGGGACACAGGCGGCCTCCCCAGGCCCAGGGGCTAGAACCCAGGTGGCTGCTGGACCATGACCCACCTTTGTGTTGGATATCAAACTGCCGCTGCTGCCAGAAGCTTCGGAAAGGGGCAATGCCGGTGCCCGGGCCAACCAGAATGCACGGCACCAGGGGATTTCGGGGCAGGTGGAAGCTGGGCGCGCTGGACAAGGAAGGCGGAGTCAGAAGGCTTGCTGAGTCAAATGTGATCAAGAGCGGCTGGGTCTTAGGTAGACCCGGTGGCCGTCTCGGGCAGAAATCCAGTGGAACTTGCAGGGGCCCATTCTCAGGGTGGAGGGACCCACAGATTTGGGGAATGCCAAAAACAAGAGGCCCTCAGCGTCTGGCTATCACTCTACTTCCCATTTCTTGGCGTTGCTGAGCTAAGCCTCAAAGGACAGCAGGATCGACTTTACTCAGGGTTCCCCCGCCTCAGCACGGCCGACATTTGGGGCTGCAAGCCCCTTTGTGGGGCTGCCTTGGGCAGTCTAGGGTACTGAGCAGCACCCCTGGCCTCTACCTATAGCACCCTCCAGCTGGGAAAACCAAAAATGCCTCCAGACATTGCCAACTGTCCCCTGGAGGCATCTCCCCTGGCTGAGAACCCCTGATGTAACCACCCATGAGATCTCCTACAGTCAGGGTGTCACAGACTTCAGTGTGCAAAAGAACCCCCGAGGGCGTTAGAAGGGCACGGACTCTCGGGCCATGCAGTATATCTGGGCTCAGGACTATATCTTTCAGGGACCCCAGGGGATTCTGATGCTGACGGTCTGAGGACCGTACCATGGACATTCTACGCTCCGTAGTTGAGAAAGACGGTTGATCGAGGCCACTGTTCGGGGACAGAAGTTACTGGCTGATAAAGCAGGTACCTACAGTGGCTCTAGGCTCAGGTATAGCCTTTATTTTTTCTTTTCTTTTCTTTTTTTTTTTTTGAGGAAGATTAGCCCTGAGCTAACTACTGCCAATCCTCCTCTTTTTTTTGCTGAGGAAGACTGGCCTTGAGCTAACATCCGTGCCCATCTTCCTCTACTTTATATGTGGGACGCCTACCACAGCATGGCTTGCCAAGCGGTGCCATGTCTGCACCCGGGATTCGAACTGGCGAACCCCGCGCCACTGAGAAGCGGAACATGCGAACTTAACTGCTGCGCCACCAGGCTGGCCCCTATTTTTTATTTTCCTAAAGTTATATTTTTATTTGATTGATTATGATAAGAACACTGAACATGAAATCTACCCTCTTAATAAATTTGTAAGTGCGCCATACAGTATCGTCAACCATTGGCAGGAGTACCCTTCGAAAGTGAGTTTGGGAGGAAAAGCTTTGATGGATGGGGAGGGGGTGTTGGATCTGTCCATCTCTAAGAAACTGGGGACAGAGGGGGTGTCCAGTAGAACTGGGATAGAATTTCAAATTCCATGAAGGCTGAGACTGCATCTTCCTGAGTCTCTGCTGGAGCCCCAGCTTAGCCCAGCACATGCCCTTGATAAATATTTGTCGCATTGACCTGATTTTGACCAGAGGGCTTGCTTAGCTTCTGCCATGTTGCTCTGGCCCATGATCCCGTTTCCTTCACAACTAGGAGAGACGCAGAACGTTGATCTCGATTCCGTCTGACTCGACCATCTCTCTAGAACCCTTCAGGCTGGTCCACCCACCCCAACTCAGGACATCACTATGAGGATTTGGGACAGCTGCTCATTTCTCTTCATTTGCCACTCACCCTCTCACGAAACAGGGGACCCCTTCGTCAGCCTGTATCCGGTTGAGCCAGGAGGAGCACACGCCGTGGTGAATTGGCCCTTCTCCATCTAGCGGAATAACCAAGGTGGTCTGGCTCACCCATGGCCCCAACCTTCCCGGTCACGGGCCTCCCCCCTCCCTCTAGTACAGAAGGCTCACAGCCCATGGCCAAGCTTCTGCCTGGGAGTTCCTTGTCTGGATCCCTTCCTCTGAAGGGGAAGAGGACATGGTCTAGCTGGGGTGAGCTCCTGGCCGTGAGACTGCCCAGGATCCTGTTGGATAGGGGTGGGATTCAACTCCTGCCGGCTGAAAGGGTGTGGTCACTGGGCTCTCTGGGGCCTGCTGGGATCCTGGTCTCAGAGCTCTCTCAGGCACCGTGCATTTTAATTGCTTCATCAGGGAGCAAAATACAGGAGCAGAGGTCGGGTTACCTGGCTGACCTACAGCCAGCTGGACATCATGCAGCAGAAAGCTCCCTCCTCGGAGGAAATGGGTGGGGGGGCTTGTTCTAGTGCTGCCTTGGGGGGGACGAGGGGATGAAGCGAGTAAATGGGGGTCTCGGGGTTTGGGAGCAGAGGATGCTCCCAAATGCCCACCTCCCCTCCTTCTTGATCTGCACAGGATTGGCTCTGCTCCTTCCTCAGTTTCCTGGCCTTGAGGGTGGGTCTCTGCCCAGGGAACTGGGATCAGGCAGTAGTTTGTCAGACCTGTGGAGGTCCCCCCAGAGCCCCTGCCCACCTCGCGTGCGGTAGGAGACGACGGCCACGGTGAGGTGCACCTCATCGGGGTACATGTCTGGGGAAGAACTGATGGAATAGTAACGAGGCTGCAGGAGAGACAGCTGGGTGAGGAGCAGGGTGGCGGGCATCTGGATGGACGGGAACTCCTCCAGCACCTCCACGATGGTGGGGTTCTTGCCCCATTTCCATTCCTCGTATTCCTGCAAACCCTGTGCCAAGGAGAGGGACAGAGGAGAGTTTGCACCAGCTCCTGGCACAAATTCCCAATGAGCGTTTCAGGGGGTCCGGGGAAGAAGGTAAAGAAAAATAGTAGCAATTAACACACAGTAATTATTCTACGCCAGGTTTCAATTCTCACAAGGACCTTATGAAATAAGTACGATTGTTGTCCCTATTTTATAGATGAGGAAACTGAGGGATATACAGGTCACACGGCTACGAGGGGGTGATACTGGGTTTTGAATCTAGGTCGGGGGGTGGCAAACTCGAGCCCGCAAATCTGGCTCGCCACCTGCTTTGTATGGCAGAGCTACGAGTTGTTTTCACATGTTTAAATGGTTCGGGGAAAAGGAATCAAAAGAAGAATACTATTTCATGACAAGAATACGATATGAAATTCAAATAGTGTCCCGAAATAAAGTCTGATTGGAACCCAGTCACACTCATTTATACATTGTCTATGCTGTTGTGCTACAATGGCAGAGCTCAAGGGTTGTGACAGGGACCAAATGGACCATGAGCCTAAAATATTTACTACTCAGCCCTTTATGGAGAAGGTTTGCTGACCCCCCATCCTGGGCAGTCTGGCCCCAGAATCTGTGCTCCTGACCATTACACTCTCCTGCTGCGTGTGAAGGGCAAGAGAGACGCCCTGTGGAGGAGTCAGGACTTGCAGGTAGAGAACGCAGACCTGCGATTTGTGGTTTGTAAGGCTGGAGGTGCATCCTGTGAGAGCCTGGTTCCCGTTCAAGATGGGAACTGACGGCCCCCGAGGAACAGGTTAGGTTGGGGTCCAGAGAACCATGTGTAGGGGCATGCTGAGAGCCAAGCCCAGCTGTTACTGGGGAACAGAGGAACCCTCTGGGGCTCTGGGGTTATTTTTCCTACATCTCAGAAGCTGCCCTGGGCAGTCCCATGTTGCTTACAGGAGGCTCAGATTATGAGGAGGGGCAAAGCCTATTATAAGTGCATTGTATCACAAAGCCTTTTCCCATGTTCCTAAAGACCATCCTGGCTTTACTGATAGGACGTGGCATCCTTGAGAACGCGCCTCCCAGACCTGCGGCCGCGCTGACCTCCATCTGCAGGGGCGCAATGGAACACGAGCCCCAGCAGCTGCTCTGGGAAACCGACATCCACCTGAACCTGACACTGATCCCCTGGGTCGGCCCTTCCTCCACTGGACGTGCAGTCCCTGACACCTCCATTCAAACTCCCTTCCCTCTCCTTCACCTGGGGTTGGACTTGTTTTGAGGTCTGACAGTCCTCCCAGCCTTATCTGACTCTTTCCCATTTTCTCTCACACAGGTGCTTCCCCTAATAAAAATCCTTGCTCATTTAACCCCATCTTGGAGTTCGTGCTGTTCGGAAGACTAATACATATAGTTAGATCAAATTCTGCTTTAAATAATACCATGCCAGTAGTGCAATTTCTGGCCCCTCTTCAAATCAGCCTCCCCTGTTAATCTAAAATTTTGAATCAAAGTTATACGTGTACATAGTTTAAAAAGCTAAATAATTCTGCGAAACGTGATGAAAAATAATGCTCTCCTGTTCCATCGCTCCCATGTGTTTCCAGCTCCCCAGAGGTAACCACTTGCAATTCTTCAAGTGTTTCTTTGGGTGTTTATTTTCATATTTCTAAAGAACACACACTCCCTGAATTAGCCTCTTCCTTACTGCCCGTCATGCAGTCCCCGCCTTGCACAGCAGAAGAAAGCTGAACCGTCCTGTGCTGGTGGCTTCCTTACTGGGGAGGACCTGCCCCCTGGGAGAAGCCTGGGTGGTCTTCCCAGGTTGGATTCTTCCTGAGCAAGGCTCTGCAGCAGCCTGGGGCAGGCGAGTCCTTGGTTTCTAAGCAAGGATGATGGAAGCTGTGTTTTTTTGCTTCACCTCACCATCAGAGGCCTCCTATACGTTGAAGTCTTACCTACAGCTCCTCGGCATTGAAAAAGGCTGATTTTTAAAACAGGGCACTATGGGATTCTCTCTGTTTCTGTTTCTTCTAAGCCTGAGCTCAGATGGAACCAATGGGAGCTCAAGGGTTCCAAAGGAAGGAGGGAAAAGAGTAAGAACAGCAATTTCTATGCACCATGGAACTTTGAGATTCGAGGGGGTCACTCTTGTCCTGTTAGAACGAGGGGAGATGGTCAGGACCAGCCAAAATGGACTAGCCAAGATGGCGACCTTCTACAAACTAGAACCCGGCAGCCCTTGCTCAAGGCTGCCATCTGCTGGAAAACTGCTGCAATCAACATGCAACTCTCCAAGGACTAGGACACGAAAGGCGCCCCCCGAGTGCCTGAGGCCCGGGGCCCACCTTGCTGAGGACCAGCAGACGCTGCTTCTCTTTCTCGCTCGTGGCCAGGGAGGCAAACTGCTGCAGCTGGAGCGGTGTTGGGGGTGTGGTGATATCCAGGTAGTACTTGAAGGCCTGGAAGATGGTGCAGGGCGGGAGGCGGTGCTCGTCCGTCCAGTTACTGATCACTCCTGTGGAGGCACGATGGGGGCGAGGGGTGGGTGGGGGCATAGAGGCTGAGCTCAGAGGGTGTGGCTCCAGGTCGGGGAGGGCTGCCCGGCTCCAGGGGCCCAGGATGGGGCCGGCTGAGCCAAGCAACCCCTCGGCTATACCAGGGGTCCCGGGGACTACGGGATCCCCTCCTGGTGCAGGGAACCTGCCCATTATCACTGGAGCAAACTAGTCCAAAAAATTAAAAAATAAACAAATATTACAATAGCATGAGACAGTCCCCTGGCATTCTAAGCGGTGAGCTGTCAACAGAGCATGAGATATGAATCTATTTTGGCTCCGCCTGTCCTCTCCTGGTGTCAGCCTCCTACCCCTCTGCATGCTGTTCTAGTGTTTACAATTAGAGACATGCTGAACTCTTACCTTGCACTTTCTATATGCCAAGTATTATTCTCAGCCCTTTAATTATTAACTCATTTAACTCTCACAACAATCCTAGGTGGTGGGTGCTGTTATTATCCCCCTTTGGCAGTTGACAAAAATGGAAGCACAGAGAGGTTAAGGAATTTGCCCAAGGTCACACAGCTCACAAGCATGAAGTCAGGCAGTGGTGCTCCAGACCTTGTTCTAATTGCTATACAGTACTGCCTCTGTGTACTTTTCAGTCAATATAACCCCAAAACACAAGCTTCTACTTCATCAGGGGCTCAACCTGAGCTAAAAGTACTGTTCCAACACAGAGGAAGAACTGGCTGGGCTGGATTTATTAAGAGAAGGTGTGCCTCTCAAAGTGGGGTCTTTCGAAGGGATTTTTCAATAGGGCTTTGACTTTGTATTATTTTCACATTCTGCCCTGGCTCCTTTGTCAAGGTGATACGTCACCGTATCACGGGCTGCCACGTAAGGTCCACAAAGTTCCTCATACCTGAGCCCTGAGCTCACTTTGTACCTGCGCCCACTGAGACGAAGCACTGAGCCCCACTTGCCATAGAAAGTTCTTCACTAGGAAGGTCAAGGACGGTCACTGAAACAGGTTGGAACTTGATCTAATGAGGTCAGAAATGTGGTTCAATCCCTAGCGGGCCACCGAGCTTCATATGGTGTCACTGGACTCTAAGAGGAGGAGGGGGTCAGACTTCAGCTGCTTTCTACACAGTGGGCAGTGGGCGGTGGGTGGTGGTCAAGAAGGAAGGATGAGTGGGCACTAGTAAGATCAGTTTCTAGCTGATGAAGGAAGGGAGAAGCCCCCCTCCCCTAATGATGAACCATCGATGTCCTGGCCTCATGGACATTGACGGAGCCCATTGGGCTAAGGTTGTTCGGTCATGAGAAAGGGGGAGTCTTCAGTCTCAGAAGCTGGAGGCGACAGAGACCCGCTCGCCTACCTGGATTGGTGATGGGGAAGAACGGGTCTCCACTTTCCTAGCCTCCCATGGCCTCTGGAACTCCCTGGAGCAGGGAAGGGCCCTAGGGAGCCGCCAGCGGGGGGGCGCCCGGCCCAGCCATAGTTACCCAAAGCCGTGTTCCGCTCCTCCAGGAGCTCCACTTTGACCAGCTGGTTGACAGGGGGTGCGTCCTCCAGCCGCTCGATCAGGGCGTTCACGAGGTCCTCGTGGTTGCCGGGGAAGACGCCCAGGTGGTCCCCGGGCTGGTACTGCAGCTCCTGATTCCCATTGGTGTGGAGACGCACAAAGATGGTTGATCGGCTGGAGGGAAGGGCGGGGAACAATCGGATAAGGGCCACCTGCTCGCGTCCCCTTTCCTTGCTCCCTTGTCTGTCCTTATGGCTGCAACTTCCCTCCTTCCATTCTTGTTAGGGCCCATGCCAGCCAGACATCTGCCCCCATCATTCCATACCGTGGCTTTCAGCAAGCTCACTCAGGAGCTCCCCACGGCTAATCCAACGGCCAGTTCCCAGTGCTCATCTTGGTCATTGAAGCGGCACTGGACATGGCCGCTCACTTCCTCCTTCTCAACTCCATTCTCTTAGATCCTAGCACGCCAGGCTCTCCTGGTCCTCTCTCTGGCTGCTCCTGATCAGTCTCCTTTGCTGGTTCCTTCTCAGCTCCCCTAACTCTAGACATTGGAGCACCCCAGGGTTCAGTCTTCAGACCTCTTTGCTTTTCCATCTTCCTGCTCCTGCTTTTTTTTTTCTCCATAGCACTTACCATCCTCTGACCTCCTGCAGAGTTGACTTCATTATCTGGCTTGGCATCTGTGCCCCTGCCCCTCCCCCAGCCCCCAGGACAACTTAAACTCTAGACGGCAGAGAATTTGTCTGTTCTGTCCACGGCTCTCTTCCTGGCACCTGGGACAGTACACGGCACATAGTAGGTACTCAGAAACATTTGTTGATTGAAAGAATCTCAGACTCCCAGGATTAACCACCTGCCAGAACAGCTCTGTTCCCAGTACCAATTGGGGCTCTCTCAGGAGCCACTACCCCATTGGAGCCACAGGCAGTGGTGTCCCCAAGCGGTGAAATTCCATCTCTCCTAGGAACCCCAAGCTCCACCCCTGTTTGCAACAGTGGAGTGGGGGTCCTCAAATTGTCATGGAAAAGGGAAAAGGACTTGGTCTCAAGCTCGGGTTCTTGTTATACACAAATCCACTGAGATGATAAAATCAAGAGATCTAAGGAGAAAACCCAGAGAGAAACTGGTTTCTACCTGCTGGGTCATGCCCTTCCACATTGAGTTTTGTATTTCAGGTGCAGGAGACCTATGCTAAGTGAATGGCCTCCAGAATAACTTCCCAGACTGTGATTATTCTGGTTCTTTAAAAAGTTTTAGTACAGATATACTGCATTTCACACAACACCTGAAATCTCGGGGATCGATCACACTTTGGTAAATAAAATCCTCTGTACTCTTTGAGTTACGTTTGCATTTCTGATCTGCCTTTCCTTCCCTGCCACCTGGTTTTCAGTTCATTTAGATCCTTGATACGAAACACGAAGTTTCCACATTCTCCGTGGGACGTGAATCAAACTTGAATAGACCCATGGGACTCGCTATTTAAAGGAGTTTTTCGGCATAACCAGGAGCCCTTTTGTGCTGCAAATAGCCACCATCATTAAAAGTAGTTGCGCTGGCACATTCATTTTTTGGGGGTGTCAAGCATTTTCTTGAAGCAAGGCGCCCCTGTCCTGAGAATGGTGGGGAACTGGTGGCTGAAACTGTGAATGGTGGTGTTAGGGTCTGGGGTCCCCCTCTCCTTCCCTGGGCAGGTTTTGCCGTCTCTGGGACACCGATCTTGTCGACCACACGGACTTGCATGACTCATGCTGCTCTGAGCTCACATCAGCCTTTCGGTTCCTGGAGAGTCAAGGAGGAAACCCGCGGAGGCCGACGGCCAGCAGGGGGCGCTGTGGGGCCGCTCATGTGGGAGCCGCCGGAGCGAACCCCAGGCAGCCTTGAAAGGCCCCGCAAATCAATTCCCACTTTCTCCCGGATCATCACGATTTCTTTCAGAAGTATATTTGCCTCCGTTCTTTTGGCGGGTACAAAATAGAAACGCGGAGGACCCGAACTTGCTGAGCTGGCTCACGCTCGCAGCCACTTCCTCCCAGTCCTCGTGGACGTGGCAGAAGGTGGTCAGGCAGATAAGGGGCAGGCACGGGGATGCAGCTGGCAGGGGAGCTAGAAGGGGGCCCGGGCTCTGCCCGTGCTGGCAATTCAACCAAGGGGACTTCGCAAGCCGCCCACCAGGCATGGCTTGGTGAGAACCCAGCACTGAATGGCCGGGTGGCCCCGGGGCACTGTGATGGGCCGCTCCTGGAACGTCCCCAGGAGGAGGCGATCCCTGGGGGGCAGCGCTAGCCTGGAGACCAATTGTCTTCAACCTCGGTTCTGCTGGGGGTTTCTAAGTATAGGATTTTTTTTTTTTTTTAAGCTTGGAACACATACGGGCCATTGAGAAGAATCAGGGGAGGAGAAAGGGCAGAAGTCGGAAGGCAGCAGCCACCTGTGCCCTCTCGACCCCTCGGCCAGAGTATCCGCTGTGTGTGGTGTATTTACATCCACATACAGGAGCATCTCGCACACACACACACGTGTGTGCACACGCACTTGGCAGTGGTTCAATGACAGCTTCACAGATGGAAGAACAGTCTGCCGATGTCCAGCATTAAACGGAAAAACAATAGTTGATGTTCATTCGTCAACGGAAAGAGTGAACATTGTCCCCTGTGAGCAGTTTGAGTCAATAAGGTTCATGCATTCAACAAATTTCTTTTTTTTTGGTTTTGAGGAAGATTAGGCCTCAGCTAACTACTGCCAGTCCTCCTCTTTTTGCTGTGGAAGCCTGGCCCTGAGCTAACATCCGTGCCCATCTTCCTCTACTTTATAGGTGGGACTCCTACCACAGCATGGCGTGCCAAGTGGTGCCATGTCCACACCCGGGATCCGAACCAGCGAACCCCGGGCCGCCAAGAAGCGGAACGTGTGAACTTAACCGCTGCACCACTGGGCCGGCCCCAACAAATTTCTATTGAGTGTCAGACACTGTTCTAGGCACTGGGGAGAGAGTGATGGATAAAGACAACAAAGCGCTCTGTTCTCATTGAGAAGTATCCTAAAATGCTCTCAGATGGGGTTGGTGATGTGGATGGGTGGGCGGTGATGGGCTAAGTGACCATCAGACGGGATGGTCAAGGAGGCCTCTCGGGTGATTTGACATCTGAGTAGAGACCAGAACAATGAGAAGGAGTGGACGGACATGCAAAGATCTAGGGGAAGAGTGTTCTAGAAAGAGGGAGCTGCATGTGGAAAGGCCCTGAGGTAAGAAAAAGTGTGGTATGTTCAAGGAAGGGAAAGACGCTTGGTGTGTTTGGAGAGTGGTCAGCGCAGGGTGGGTGGTGGGAAAAGGAGGTCAGAGAGCTGGGCGGAGGCTAGATCACGAGGGCCTTGTCATGACCTGCCATGGCAAGGAATTTGGAGGTTTCCCCAGGCCCAGTGGGAAGCCACTGGAGGGTGTGAAGCTGTGGAGTAATAGGCTTCAATTTACATTTTTAAAAGATGACTCTCGCTACTGTTTGGAAAATGGATCTTTGAGAGAAAAGCCAGAGAACAAGGGGAGACGAGCTAGGCGTCTGCTGCAGCCACGCAGACCAGCCGATCCTGACTTTGCTCAAGGCGGCAGCCTTAGATCTGAGATGTGGTTGAAAGACAAGGCCCACCACGCCAGCTGAGAGCGATGTGCAGGGGGAGGGAGCCGGAGGAGGCAAGGAGGATGCCTGAGTTTCTGGCTTCCGGCAAATGTCCATGTTGAGATGGCGAAGGCTGGAGAGACGAGTTTTATCCAGGGGAGACCTTACTCCCTTGTAAGGCCCCCCGCTCTCCCAGACACCCCGTGATCGGGCCCATCCTGCATCTTTGCTTCTGCCGGTCTCCCTTGCTGCAAGTCCTGCTCTGTCTCATTGCCCCTCTGAAGCCTAGCCTGCATCCTCCCTCCTGCTTCTGGCTTCCGGGACTCACGCTCCACACCCCACCCCCGAGGGCTCCATTACACTCTCTTCTGTATTGTTGGCTAATTGGTGTACGTAGAAAATTTATTTCCTGGCCAGGCAGTAACAGTGATCACTTTTCTCTTTAGATTTGCCAGGATCACCCTCAAAAAGCTTTTTACTTCTTAAGCATTTTGCTTGCAATTAAGGGTCTCTGGGGCGGGGGAGGGCGTTGAGTTGTGTTATCTTGCTTATGGCTTCCTGCCCGACTTTGGCCTTCAGCGGGGGAAACGGGAGACAGTCTTGCTTTTTCATGCCATTCTCCTCTTTTTTTTTTAAAAAAAAACAGCAATAAACCTTATAAAGCTGGAAATGGCAGCAAGCCTGAGAATAGGTAGTGCTATGGAGCATGCTTTTATTTATTTACTTTTTTTGAGGAAGACTGGCCCTGAGCTAACATCCATGCCCATTTTCCTCTACTTTATATGTGAGATGCCTGCCACGGCATGGCTTGATAAGTGGTGCGTAGGTCCACACCTGGGATCCGAACCGGCGAACCCCCGGCCACTGAGGTGGAACTTTCAAACTTAATCCCTGCGCCACCAGGCCAGCCCCTAGAGCATGCTTTTAAAGAGGTCAACACCTAGACACAATTTGATCCTTTTTGTGTTAGTCCATAACTGATTTTAATACCATCTTCCAGTTCCTAACCTTGCTCAAATAGTCCCTTGTAAGTCATTCAGCATAGGGCCAGCTGCCCTTTCCAGAAGTGGGGGGGGGGGGGGGGGGGGTTATTCTGGGAACTTGGACCAACCCAGCCTTAAAACATTTGCAAATTATCTTGCTTTTTATCAAGTATAGCTTAAGGAGTAATTTTTGTGATCTGATCTTTCACAGTTTGTTGCTGAAAGAAATTTCCAGTGAATTCTTAGTCTTTCCTCTTCCAACACTACTTAAGTTGTACCATTCCACAGGACAGAAGTGGGAAGAGAGATGTGTTTTTCACATCCACTGTCCCTCTATATCAGAGGTGGTTATGCTCTGAATATGGCATTTAATCATTCAGAGGGATTCATTTTCCAATCCAGTTCTTTAATGTTTGAGGATCTAGCAGAGAACATGAGAGCTCTGGGGCTCCGTCCTGTTGATCATTTTATCAAAGGTTTGAAGTCCACGTGGAAAGCATGCATATCAATTCTGCAGGTGTATGAAGCTGGGATGCATAAGGAACAGTGATGGGAACGTATGAAATACTAGTTGCTTTGTGTACATCATCTTTAATACTTACAGCAGGCTTGCAATGCTGTGGAAGCCACATGTATAGTCATTTGGCATGCTGACTTTGGTGTCAGAGAATCGGGTCAGTGTGACCTTGAAAAAGTCACTTGTATTTTCTAATGGTCCCTTCTCACATTAAAAATGTGGACGATAATGGTGCCTACTTCCTGGGCTGGTCAGAAATTATGGGTGATCCTGCACTGAGAAGACTCAAAATGGCGCTCGGAACACAGAAAGCACTAGATCAATGTGAGCAATCTTTATAGCCACCATTCTCATTTTAGGTAAGGAGATAGGGGCTTAGAGTACCCAAGTGGCTTGCCCGAGGTCACACAGCTGGTGCATGGCAGAGCTGGGGTCAGAGCCCAGGGCTGTCCAGCTCGAGAGCCCACTCTTTGTACTATGCCATGCAAAGAATCAAGATTTCAAAAGATCTTCACGGGCTGTAAACGCAAAGTGAAAAAGATTCTGTTCCACAGGGATCGATGCAAAGACTTTCATTAATGCTAAAAAAAATTACTTATCCAGGCAGGGGGATGGACAGACCCGGCTGGACCATTCTGAGAAGACTTGATGTCTAACAGCAGCAAGGACATGAGCTTAATGGGAGAGCGACCTGCCTGTCAGAGCAGCTCCTGCGATCGCGGGCAGCATCAGCGTGTCCTGTACGGATCGGGGATGGTAATAATAGCCTCAGTGCGCTCAGCGGCAATCACAGGACCTCCACTGCACTGTGACCAGGTCTGAGAATGACACTTCCAGCAGGACAGCCTGTGTCCTTTTACTAAAGCACAAGGCTTGGGAAACCAGGTCCGAGGAAGGATGATTGGAAGGAACCCAGGAGAGACTGGTCAAGGTCATTGGCTATTTGCATGTCTCTCATTAGGAAGAACTGAATTTCTTTTGGGTGGCAATGGAGAGTGTAACTAGGATCAAAATGAAGTGCTAGGAAGAGATGCTTTGGCCATAAGCAATAGTAAGATCATTTCTAGCAATTAGGACTTCAAAACACAGAGTGAGCTGTTTTGTGAGGCAACAAGCTTCCTGTCATTCCAAAGGAATTTAAGCAGAGTCTGGGTAGCCATTTTGCAGCTCTCCATTGAATAAATAATTATCCACAAAGAGGAAACGCCTGGACTAAGTGATTTCTGACTAAGATGCTATGGCATGATGAACATTAGCCATTCAACAAGGGTGTGGTCTACGTTAAGGATTCTTTGCAAAACCTTTCTCTTTCCTCTTTCCACAATGATCATCACGCTCTCCTTTTCCCATCTCTCTGGGTCAGAGCTTGGCAAAGAGAAAGCAGAAAACCCAGACGCTACAAAGCAGCAAGGGGGGCTTGATGACACTTGGAATGGTCTGGAATTAGGGAGCCAGTCCTCGGAGTCAACAAGGGCTCCTCCCTCATCGTGGGGGGCACCTGGAGCAGAGGTGAGTAGCGCGATGCTCCTACCTGGATTTAGGACTCTGAAGGTTTTGGCGGCTGAGGAGTCGAGCGGCTGAGACCCGCTTTTTGTGGACATTGGATAGACCTACGGGGAGAAAAACGACAGTCTTCCTGAGATGGGTTAAACAGCTGTCAATAAAAAGTCTCCAGCTTCTATGGACCCTCTACGCACACTTCCAGTGTCCTCTGGAGTGAGGGGAAGAAGTAAAGAAAAGAGGTCAGGCAGGCAGTGGATGGGGTGGGTGGGGTAGTTGTGGCTAATGCAGAACAAAAAGCAAATCTGCTTGAACTGAGTTGAGAAGAGGATGGTTCGAGGTAACATGCATACTGGTGGAGAGAGAAGCTTCAAGCACATGTTTTCCTGAGTAGGGGGCAGGAGCAGCGTATTCATTTTGGGAGGACGGCACTAAAGGGGGAGCGGGCAATGAACCCCACCTTCTCTAAGTGCCTTTCAGAAGCGAGAGCACCTGTCTTTTCCCCATTGCCATGAATGCCTCCCTGGGAGGGTGGTGGGAGGTACCTTGTGTGAGTTCCGGAGCTTCAGCCACATAGGTGAGGCGGAACTTGTTCCTCTTCCAGCTGCGGTCATTGCTGATGAGGGAGTTGTTTGCCTTCTCAATGTTGACATCGTCTCCCACGCAGAACACATCGCAGGCCGCCTGTGGCACACACATGGCTTTCAGTGATCTCTTTCAGCCCAGAGGGACTCTTCCCCAACAACTCCAAGTCATGGCATATATCTCTCCATCCATCCACCCATCCTTCTATCCATCCCTCCATCCCCCTACCTACCCACCCACCCTTCCTTTCATCCATCCATCCAGTTACCCATTCACCCATCCATCCATCCATTCACCCATCCTTTCATCCATTCCTTCATCCCCCTACCTACCCATCCACCCTTCCTTCCTTCCTTCCATCCGTTCATCTATCCATCCATCCATCCACCCACCCATTCATCCATCCATCCACCTAGCCATCCATCCATCCATCCATCCATCCACCTATCCGTCCATCCATCCACCTGCCCATTCATCCATCCATCTATCTATCCATCCATCCATCCATCCATTCATCCATCCATCCAACCACCCATCCATCCATCCACCCACCGATTCACCCACCATCCATCCCTCCACCCACCCTTGCTTCTGTCCATCTACCCATCCCTCCATCTCCCTACCTACCTACCCACCCACCCTTCCTTCCGTCCTTCCATCCATCCATCCATCCACTCATTCACCCAGCCATCTACCTACCCATCCATTCATCCATCCACCCACCTCCCTACAACCCAATCATCCATCAATCCATCCACTAATCCATCCTATATGTTTTGAGTGTCTTTGATGTGCTGGACATAGCACATTTACTATTGACTTTAGGATGTAACCTCTATTTAATATGTAACTCTATTATGTCATTTGTTCCTAAAACCAACATGTGTAGAGGCTGAACATTAAACAGGAAAGTAAACACCTTGGCATTTCCGATCCATCTTCCTCTAAAGATTTAAAAAATTATACTAAATGCAGAATACACTGAATGTTTGAATACCAGCATATAAATTTTTCTTTTTCTTTTTGACAAGTTCATAAGTTCTCCAACTTTAGTGACCCTAAGAATTACTGTTTGGACTTCAGGTTTCTTGAGATAAAGCCATGGATAGATAATTCAAAGGTTTTCAAGGGTTGCTTTTACCAATTTTTGGCCTCGTGTTGATTTTCGGACAATCCAAATGTCTATCAACTGATGAATGGTGAACAAAATTTAGTATCTACACCCAATGGCATATTATTTGGCCACCAAAAGCAATGAAGTACTGAGATGTGCTACGATGGGGATGAACCTTGCAAACAGTATGCTAAAGAGAAAGAAGCCAGTTACAAAAGACCACATATTATATGATTCCATTCATATGAAATGTCCAGAACAGGCAAACCTATAGAGCCAGAAAGTAGATTAGTGGTTGTCAGGGCTGGGGGTGGCGTGAGAGGATGGGGGCGATAGCTAAAGTGTTCATGGCTTGTAACAGGTCCGGCTTCTGGGGTGTTTGGAGTTTGCTGATAGAACCACACAATTATCTCAAGGCATGAGAAAGCCATGTTATCTCGACTCTCCTTGTCTACTGACACAGCCTCCCCACATAGATATCCTTACAGGTCAGGGGCCTCAGTTTCCCCTTTTGCTCTCTACCTGCATTTGCGTGCAGAGTGAAGTGTCAGCTGAGTGACAGGAGGTTGCATAGTCCCCTTTCTCCTGGGGCCGCTGATGAGAATACATCCCAGGGCCCAGACAGGAGCAGGGAAAGGGGGTGGGTCCACACTCCTTGCCTTTTTGTGTGTCCAGGATGGCCAACTGAATCATGTCCCACATGCAGAGAGAAGGCCGCTATTTATTTACTCTCTTGTGACCTCATATCTAGAATAGCGTGTTGGACAGGATGTTCTAACGTGACGGAAATGTTCTATGCTGTAATATGGTAATTACCAGTCACTTGTGGCTACTGAGCACATGCAATGTGGCTAGTGCAGCCAAGGAATGGAATTTTTAATTCTAGCTAATTTATATATAAAATTAATACATAATTAAAATATAACATATATTTATATAGTTATATTCTCTCTCTATATTATTTTATATATGTACAGTCTTATGTATATATACAGAGAGAGAATTCATGTAACATAAAATTCCCCACTTAAAAATATACAATTCAGTGGTTTTTAGCATATTTACAAGGTTGTGCAACCATCACCACTATCCGGTTTCAGAACATTTTTGTCACCCCAAAGAAACCCTCTATCCCTTAGCAGTCACTCCCATTTTCCACTCCCTTGAACTGCTAGCAGTCACTAATCTGCTTCCTGTCTCTCTGCATTTGCCTCTTCTGGACATTTCACATAAATGGAGTCATACACTATGTGGTCTTTTGTGACTGGCTTCTTTCACTTGGCACCATGTCTTCAAGGTTCATCCACGTTGTAGCATGTGTCAGCACTCCATTCCTTTTTAATGGCTGAATAATATTCCATTGTACAGACACACTACATGTATTTATCCATGCATGATATTTAATGTTAATTAGTTTAAATTTAAATTTAAGTAGCCACATGTGGCTAGTGGCTGCTGGATGAAGATCCAGCACAAGAGGAATCAGCTTGTCAAAGTAGACAAATTGGTGAGATCTGAGTTCCAGGTCGTGGCATGGCCTCCCGGTTTGGTATCACCAACTCTGTGTTTTTTGTCTACTTGTCTGCCAAATGTGAGTGACGGAGGGACTCCTTCCAGCCCTGAAATTCCAAGACTCCGTAATTTTGTATAGACTAACTCCTTACCCATAATGCAGGAGTTTGGATTCTAGGTAGAAAACGTGTGTTTTAAGACCACCCAAAATCATCTGAGTTGTTTAAAGCTGTACCCTGGCTGGAGAAATGTGGGAAGTCCCGGGAATTCCCTCAAGTTTCTTCTACTTCTGATGGCTTAGGCACTTTGTCTCTGGGGGTCTTGCGGGGCACGACTTCTCCTCCGGAGTCTCTGAGATCTGGGCAGATGGTTACCTTAAAGACCTTCTTGGCCCAGGTCCTGAAAGCTTCTTCCTGCCCACAGAGCTCGTCGCCTTCCCTCATCTTCAGGATCCTCTCTCCTCCCAGCTCTTCCAGGAGGGTGTCCACGGCGTGTCCAAAGGCGCAGAAGTGAGGGTAGGCCCGCGAGCCAAGGCCGAACACTGAGAACCTGCCGAGGAGACAACAGAAGTTCATGCCAGGGGACTGTGGGGCTGTGGGGGGTGTCAGGTGTTATGGACGGAACTATGCCCCCCCGTCCCAAATATTTAAGTCCCAACCCCCAATGTGACTGTATTGAGAGATGGAGCCTTTAAGGCGGTAACTGAAGTTAAAGGAGGTCAGAAGGGTGAGGGCCTAATCCAATAGGACTGATGTCCTTGTAAGAAGAGGGGGAGACACCAGAGACGTTCTCTCCCTCCCGGCATGTGCAGAGGAAAGGCCGTCTGAGGACACGATGAGAAGGCAGCCATCTGCAGGCCAGAAGGAGAGGGCTCACCAGAAACCAATCCTACTGGCACCACGATCTTGAATTTCCAGCCTCCAGAACTGTGAGAAATAAAGTTCTGTGGTTGAAGCCACTCAGTCTGTGGTATTTTGTTATGGCCGCCCCAGCAGACTCATACATCTGGTTATCTCCAGAGGGACTACGTTTAGCCCACGGAGGTCAGGCAATCCCAAGGTCCCACCGAGGAAGGCCATCTTTAAACCTGGGAGCCCCCGAGGCCTCTTGTCGCTTCCTTCTGGTCTCTGCTAGGTTTTACTGTCCTCAGGAGAAAATTCCCCATTGGTCCTAAGGAGGATAAGTTAGGGATGGCAATGACCTGGAACCATTGGCTGTTTCTTCCGTGTCCCTTTCTAAGCTGGACTCACTGGGGAAATGAGTCTACATTATCAAAAGGTTTGAATTCTACAAGTTTTATAATTCTAGCAAATGAGATTAGTTTTAAGTACAAAGATAATGAGAACTGTCACATAGAGGTCCTCAGGGACCTGTATTAACGAGAAGATCAGGAGGACTTGTCATTAACACATCAAATGTTGGTGTGTAAACAGGTTCTTCTGAAAGGGGGGGAAGATTTATAAATATGCTGGCTCCGCCCCTTGCCGTGTCCGTGAAATTAATTTGCTTCACAAACCCTCTTTGCATAGATACTGTCAAGAAAATGTTGGCGTTTGAAGCAGTGGGAGAGAAGTTGATAGGATTTTTCTCTGCGTGGAGGTGGGGCTGCTTTGACTGAAGTCTGGGAAGTGGAGGGCCATGTCCCAGGTGGACCTCTTGCTAATTCACAGTCCTACAGACATTTTGTGTCACACTTCTCGGGCTTGGTCCCGGCTGTGGGTCTTGACTTCATTGAAACTGGAGCGATGAGTTCACAAGTGGGACAAGAACACTCCACCCCACTTCTTTCCCAGGTCGGTATGTTCTGCTGTAGACTGTCACCTCAGACAAGCCAAGGTGTGGAGCTGTTTAACCATCCCATACAGAGGCTGCCTCTGCCCCTGAATCTCTTTTTAGGGATCATGGGGCCGAAGTGGTGACAGATTGAGATGGGGGGATGAGGGAAGGAGGTGGGGGAAGTTGGGAAGGGACTCTCTGTCACTGGAGAATGAACTTGAGATGGGTCCAGGTGTCTCACAGGTCAAATGAAGGTTAACATGGGTCAATACCACTCCTTTCAAATCCACAGTCATGCTTTCTCATTTCACTCTCCGCTTCTTTCCGGCCCTCCTTTCCCTGGGGCTCTGGAGCCTTTCCAAGGAAATGATGTGGGATTCAGCAGTGTTTCCCCATCACTCCTCCACCCATGATCTTCCTGGAACTGCATAGCTCATCCTTCCTGCAGGGGGTGGCCTGACTGGTAGAGAGAGCTGGTGCCGGAGGGGACTGGTCGGAGGGGTGCCAGGAAGGAGCACTTCTGCCCCAAGCCATCCCCCTCAGCCTTCGCCGAACACCGATCTGGAAACTCCCAGTACTAGTCAGGCCTTGTGGTCAAGGCCTCGTGCCCCAAAACTCCAGTATTCATGTTCATGACGTCTGCCATACTTGAATCCCACCATTACTGTTAGTTACTTGTTAGCACCATTTAACTTGCTTTTAATTTGTACTCACTGGTGCATCAAACCCACTTGTGTTCACTAACAGATGGCTCAGGTGATTAACTCATTAATATGCTTCCCGACGCGCCGGAAGGCCCACACCACAGCCACCTCCCAGATGGACATTGCCATCGCATTCTTCACCTTACGACTTCAAAACTCCTACTTGAAACCTCCAAACCAGGAGTTGGCAAGCTTATTATTTATGGGGCCAGATAGTAAATATTTTTTGGCTTGTAGGCCAAGAAGCAAAATTGAAGTTATTATATAGATACCTATAGAACAAGAAAGAAAACAAATTCCTACACTTTTTTCATTGGCAAAATTAAACTATAACAATTATTATTTATTTATTTATTTTTTAAAGATTGGCACCTAAGCTAACAACTGTTGCCAATCTTTTTTTTTTTTTTCTGCTTTTTCTCCCCAAATCCCCCCCAGTACACAGCTGCATATTTTAGTTGTGGGTCCTTCTAGTTGTGGCATGTGGGACGCAGCCGCAGCATGGCCTGACGAGCGGTGCCATGTCCACGCCCAGGATCCGAACCGGCGAAACCCTGGGCCGCTGCAGCGGAGCGTGCGAACTTAACCACTCGGCCACAGGGCCAGCCCCAAACTATAACAATTATTGAATACAATTTTTTAGTAATATATGTCTACTAGTGAGAAGAATGGAATTTTGGGGGGAGGATAACATTTTGCTTAATTGGGGTTTAAAGGTAACGTTTTCTAGCACCAAATGAATTGCAAGTGTTCATCAGTGAAAACCATCCTTAGCTCACGGGTTGTACAAAAATATACAGTGATCAGGCTGGATCTGGCCCACGGCTGTAGTTTGCCAACCCCTGTTTTAAGCCACGATAGATTTAGTAAGGGAAAAATGGGTCTGACTGTCAAACCACAGAACCGATGTTTCAATGTCAAGTCAAAAAATACACTGATGTCCAAACTCAGAATGTACCACATCAAGGGTGAATCCCAATGTAAACTATGGACTCTGGGTGATAATAACGTGTCACTGTAGGTTCATCAGTTGGTCAAACGTACCACTGTGGTGGGGGATGCTAATGGTAGAGGAGGCTGTTTGTGTGTGTTGGGGGGTCAGGGGTATACGGGAAATCTCTGTACCTTCCCCTCTATTTTGCCGTGAGCCTAAAACTGCCTTAAAAAAATGGGTCTATTAAAAAGTGTGCTGATGGACATAACACTTCAATATCTAGGAACCCTCTGATCTGTACTGTCTGTTAAGCATTGTCCTGAGCAGGTGTGGAGGAGGTTCGGTTAGTGAAGGTCTGAGAGGTTCGTGGCCAGGCCTGGACACTGCCTACATCAGCCTCATCTTGACCAGTATCTGTGAAACCAAGGGTTTGACATCCAGTCTTGTTTCCCTCCAAATACCCACTAAATTGAATGCACAATGGTTGAAATACAAAATATCTGCCCATGGACTACCTAAAATTATCTCTTGGTATGTGACCACGCTCTGGGAAACATGGGGTTAGATCAGTTTTTTGCAAATCTGAGTGCACGTTGGAATCAACTGGGGAGACTGAGAAAAAAGATCAGTGCTTGGGCCCAATTCTACACCAATTACATCAGAATCTCTGGATGTGGGGCTTGGTTCTTAGTACGTTGCAAACATCTCCAATTGATTTTGATGAGCATCCAGGGTTGAGAACCACTGGGTCATGGCAAGGTGTTTCCAGAAGCTTCTATTAAGTGTAAAACATATCACTTGGGAAGGGCAGCTCATTGAGCAATTTCTAGGGATTAACATTCTTCGGCACAAATGAGGGACTGATGATGGGGTGAAACACAGGTGATGGGGCTCTGAGGAAGTGGGTATAGGAAGAGTCAGGTGAAGCCAGGGTGGAGCTGGGTGTTCCAGGGATGAATGGAATGGATGGGAGACCCCCTAACGAAGAGCCCACTTTGCAGCTATGTCCACTTCCCCAAGAGCCTTCATCTTCCCCGATGCCCTGGGACCCTTGCTCACCTCACATTCGCCAGGGGCCCGGTACTCTCAAAGTTGTCTCTGAGGTCTGGCCCATCGCCCGATGATTTGCGGGAGTCGGAATAGGAGGAAACACTGTTGAATCGGACCTTGTAGCTCCTGGCAAAACGAAAGAGAGTCTGTGAGCTCTGGCTTGGAGCCCCGACCTGAAGTCAACATCCTCATGGATCTTCAAATTATCAGTCCTGTTTCTGGCACCTTCTCTTGCATGTTGAGTGAAACCATAACACTCCTATGGCCTCTTCTGGAACATATCAACATACCCTCGCCCACCACAATGATACAGCTAGCCACCTGTGCTTGGCGCTATCTGACCACACTCGACTCAGGAAACTTGAGAACCAGTCAAAAGGATTTAATCAGCAAGAAGTCAGGAATAGAACAGACCATCAGACCAGAGTTCCTGGCTTCCCCAATTTTAAAGTGCACAAGAATCAGCCTGTTAAAATGCAGATTCTGGTTCAGCAGGTCTGGTGCAGGCCCGAGAGTCTGCATTTCTAACAAACTCCCAGGAGATGCTGAAGCTGCGGGCCCCCAGACCTCACTTTGAGTAGCCAGCAACTAGACTTGTGCTGTCCAGTATGGTAGCCCTCGGCTACGTGTGGCTATTTAAATTTAAAGCTAAATCAACTCAACTTAAATGCAATGAAAAATTCTGGTCCGTACTTGCACTGGCCTCATGTCAAGTGCTCAATAGCCACGTGTGGCTAGTGGCTGTCGCATCGGATGGCACAGACACAGAATATTTACATCATCATAGAAGGTTTTCTTGCATGGTGTTGAACAACCCGTTTAACACTCTCTTCCCATAAAGCTGTGGTCCTTAGACATCTGAAGGGTCTGTCACATCTCACATTTCAAGTAAAGATGAAAAAAGTTCAGCATTGGCACATGGCATGAAAAGAGATTGGATTTCTTATTAAATTGTTTAGAAGGGGAAAGAAGATGTCATTGGACTCAGACCTCAGCATGAGAGACTCAGGAGATTTGAGAATAAAACAAAAATCCGCTTTCCAAGTTTTCCTCTGAAAGCGGTAAGTTTTATTCTCAGAAAAGGCAAAAACAAAACATAAAACCAAAACCAAATCCCCAAGACCAAAAAAAGAAAAACCTCCAAACCAAAAAGACACCCCTCCCCCCACAAACAAAACGCAAAAACTCAACACACAAATCTGAGTGCAACAGACAAAAAAAGAAATTGCGCGTTCTGGCAGCAGAGTTTCTAAGCTGGATGTTCTTCAAAGTTTTCGCTCCAGCATCAGGAGAGTTCTAAATATACGTAAGTGTATTTTCTGCCCTAAAATAGTCGCACATTGAGTCACTTCTCCAAATAAGTCAGGCAACATATCAGGGGGTGGCTGTGTTCTTAGTGTGGGAGGGATGGTTGCTGGTTGTGAGATAAAAATACCAGCACATGTATTTGTATGAGGTTTTTCCAAATGCTTCGTTGTTATCCTTTGGTCCACACAACAGCTCCCAGAGGTGGTCGGGGCAGAGATAGTTTCTCCCCATTTGGCAGATGAGAAAGACTGAGGCTCAGAGGGGTCGAGCGGCTTGCTCAAGCTTGCTTCGTGAGTTAGTGGCACAGCCTGGATTAGAACTCAGGTCTCTTTGAGACCCAGATGTGGCCTTGGATGCTCCGGCATTGGGCATGCGGGCACACATATGCACACACAGCTACACACAAACACAGGGCATACCCATGCATGTGCACACACGCTCTACCTGCGCTGGCTGTCACGGGCTGCAGCCAGACCATGGACTTCTGTGTCACCTCGGGGGAGGGGAGGCCCTTTACGGGGAAAGAAACGCAAGGGTTCCGGGTACCTAGAGGGGAGAATGGATGGTGCCCTATCTCTCCCTGAAGGAGGGGTGAGGGGGAGCCAGCTGGAGACCACCAGGATGAGTGGGAAGGAGAGGGGCAGGGAGAGTGAGCACTAAGAAGCTGGCACTGGGCACAGAACAAGGGCTGCCCACAAGGGACTCGGCTATGGTGCATCTCCTGGATGTGGAGTGTATGTGAGTTTGGCAACACGTTCTTGGCTAAAAGAAAACCAAGAGGGATTGTCTGTGTAACACCTCATCCAAACACCAGCCAGCTTTGGCACTGGATGCTCGACTTAAGACACGGGGCTCTGCTCCACGCTGGAGGAGACGCTGCGCTGGCCTCATTGACAGGCAGCTCAGTATGCATGCGCCATATGTTCTCTACTTTATGGGGGCTTTAAGGGCTTTTCAAGGGTAATTCTGATTACAGGTGTTTGTCATCTTACAAAACATCTTTAGGAGCCAACCCCGTGTTAGATGTAATTTCACCATGAACATCTTTGGACTGCAGGCATTTTTCGTCTAACGAGGTATCTTTTGGACTCAACTCTACATAAGCTGCAACTCCGCCATGAGCATCAAATGGAAAAGTTCTACGGAAACAAGTTCATTTCACCGACTTTGAATGTATGTTTCCAGAGGGGGAGGAGATAATAAGAGCTGATATTTACACAGAGCTCTTCATTTTTCCCAAGACGCTTCCATCTATTTTCTAATTTTCTTCTCACAAATTAGAAAGTTCAGGCAGGTATAATAAGCCCTATTTGGTGGAAAAAGAAAGTGAGGCACATGGCTGTAAGGCGACCAGACCAAGACCTCCTAGTCATCAAAATGTGGGCCGCAGACACCCACCGGCTAAAATAGGTCACAAATGGACCTTAGGTCGGTCACAACTGCCATCCAGAACTCAAATGTGAACACTAGGTGCCAAAAGACAACTTTCAGTTACTCCCATGGGATGTCCTGTGACACTGGAGGGTCATCCACTTACTTCCTTTCCTCGTGCACAGAGTTGGGGTGCCTCATTTCCATCAAAGCACAGCCGAATTTCTAGAGGCAAAAGAGATGAGTGGGATGTAAAGCTCGTATCATCAAACCTGGCAGATGGTCGGGTGCTGAGGACCTAGGGTCCTAGGTGGCCAAAGAGGAGCTGATGCCTGGGTCTCAGGATGTCAGAGACGCTCAGGGGCTCGGGCTGGGCAGCAACGCTTGAGCTGCACATGCACATGGAAAGGCCAGCTCTTTAAAGGACTACAGCTGTGGGCTCCTCCACCCTCAGCATACAAATCCCCTTTGTGGCTTTCTCTCTATAAAAATATTGTCCCCACTCCTCTTATCTGGAGCAAGGGACACCAAGCTCTTGATTGGAGCATCCATTCCAAAGAAGTAATTCACTCAGGTGACAACATTTTCACCCGGGATCAGCTAGTCGGTGGACACCAATAGACTGAGGACACGCAATTGTCCAATCTTTGCAGAACTTGGATTCAAATTGAAGTCACCGGCTTTGAGGCCTCTGGGAGGATTGCTACTGAATAGGAGGTCTAGCTTCTGCCCCTTCTTCCTCCCACTAATGGAAACACACGCTAGAACTGCTGAAAGCTCAGCTCACCTCTCCATTCTCAGGGGGGTCTCCATTGCCGAAGGTGCTGGTAACCACCAGGACCAGAGTTTCATGTTCCAGGTGCACAATGTCATATTCTTCCATGGACATCACCTATGTGGGAGAGGGCAAAGGAACGGCGGAGGGAGAGGAAGGAGGAAGGTGATGAGAAAGAACCAAAAGTGATGGGGGAAGGAGAAAGAGAGAGAGAGAGGAAAATGGTGACCCATCTTGAGCCATCTCCTTTGGAAGGAGAACGAAAGTTCTGGGCATCACAATTTCAATGGGCTCAACTGGGTAGAACTAAAAGCTTTTTGGTGGTGTGGGACCTTTCTATGGTCACTGTGGCTTGAAGGGCCATAGAGAATCTGGGGCAATGTTACAAGGGGTCAGCTGCCAGTAGAGACAGATCTTGACTGAGACCTTTGAGCTTCTTAGAATCAACTGATCCTGGAATCTTCTTGACCACATTTAGGCTGGGAATGATGGCTGGGTCTGACCCAGTCTGCTCAGCCTCCTTTCTTATCCTGCCTCCAGCAGTGGGGAGGACCTGGGCCAAACCAGTCTGTGACCCCTGCTTCAGGGAAAAATTCCTGCCCTATATCTTAGCATCACTTGAGCAACGTTTCCCAAAGTGGGTTCTAGGGAAGCCCTGTCTCCTGAGATGCTCCTTGAAAATAAGTGAGCCATGAAATGTTTGGGAAACATTCATATTCTCTCCCCTCCTCTTTTGGAGATCATAACACATACTTGCACATGAAAGGCTCTGAGAGGTCCTGTGGCAAAGAAACCCATTAAACTGTATTTAATGTAGAGTTTCAAAACTGACTCCAGTTTTTCATAAACTTTCTAACATTTTTCTCTAGACATGGGGGTTTCATTTTGTGACTTCTGGACTCCTGGAGGGCTCACAGGGACAGGGGCAACACGGTCCCCTGAAATTTATGCAGATGTGTACGTGCATGCTGACGGGCACCTTCCAAAGTGCTTTCACCCATTCTCAAAGGGTTCTTGCCCGGTGACCTCCCTCTCTCCCCTTATTTACCACGAGGGGCCCGAGAGCAGGCACTGCCCCCACCCACCTTGGCATCAAAGGCGTGTTTGAAGATCTCACACAAGGTTTTGGCGTAGGCCTGCGACTTGCCCGTCTCTGTGGCGTAAAGGATGGTCGCCTTGACCCTTTTGGCCATTGCCTGCCCCATCAGCTTGGCCGAGAACTTGACGGCTCTGCGGGGAAGAGAGTGGAGAGGAAAATGGGAAATGCCAGGCTGGGCCTTTGGGGCAGAACCATGACCCATGACCCAAACAGGAGACAACTTGCTCTCCTGGTCTTTGATGGTGGCATGGACAGAGCAGGCCTGAGTTTAGGCACCATACTCACCCCTTTATGAACTCCCTCCAGAGCAACTAGTCATGAGCTAAAATGGTTGGTTAGTTCTGTTAGTCTGTTACTTGATGGATCGAGTCCCGGCTTGAGAACCTTGGTTTACCAAGCATCACCCCAAAAGATGATCCTTCACTCATTCACTCATTCATTCGTTCCTCAAATGTTTGTTGAGTGCTTATCTATGTGCCAGGCACTGTTATAGCAGCTGAGGAACGTAGCTATGGACAAGCAGCTGTCATGGGGCTTACATTCGTGTGTGCACGTGTCAGAGAGAGGGGAACAAATCACTAAGAAATCACCATGTGTTGAGTTAAAAGGAATTTTAGAGGTTTACAGATCCCCAAAGGAAGGACCAGGTCTGGTTCAGTCAGCCTTGCACATCCAGGGTCTTGCACAGACCTCGATACCCAGTGGGCGCTAAATGTGCATCTCTCAAAAGAAGGAATGAATTTTAAAGATGTTGCTACATCAAAGCCTTGGAGAGTTTAAATGGCAAGTCTAGGCTCTTTCTAGCTACATGGAGAATTCAGAACCAGAGTTCCTTCCTCCCTGCCTAGGAGGGCATGGGGCTAGCAGACAGGCGAGAGGCCCAGACTCTCCTTCTGAGCGAGCATCCCTGATCCAGCTCTCAGTGTAGACAAATTGCTAATTACCTCCACCTGGGGATTATTGGTGGCAAATTCCTCATTTTTTAGAATCAGGGAAACCACCCACGCTGCAGGAGCACTCCAGCTAGGAGGGAGAAATGGAAAAGAATAAAAGGTGCCTGGAGGGTTCCCTTTGAATGATGGGAGCAGAAAAAGGCATCTATAATTAACTCCCATTGTTTCCACCCCAAATGCAATAGTGCAATTAACGTTTTAGATTTCTCCCTCCCTTCTTCCCCCAGAGACAGTTGAACTGAACTGAAGCCAAACGCTGCCCTCCCTGCGAATATTTGCGATTCTCTCGTTAGGGAAAGAATGGCTGCTGATATGTTCTTGCTTGGCTGGAAGATGGGGTTAGGAGAGAGGGAGAGAGACGCCACGGGCCATATTGATGGAGCCAGGACCTAGGTTAGAGTCCTGCAAGGCCCACCAGTATCTTGCTTCATGGGTCCATGGCACGGACAGCACTTTTTGCACAACTAGCTGCCATATGTAGAGAGTTCTGGGTGCAAGGGGGCTGAGGGAAGAAAGGAAGGAAGTCAGTGCATACCCAGCTCCTCTGCCAGAAAGCGAGCTCCAAACAAGGGGTCTGTGCTCAATGGACCAGTGGGGCTCTCTTTTTTAGGAGAAGGCTGGCATCCCCATTGGATCATCATCATTGGTTCCATCCCACTTGTCAGCCGGTCCCTTGGCTATCCATGCATTCTTCAGGGCAATCGCTCTTCAGTGGTCTTGGTCCGTAACCCCCTTCCCTCCCTTCTTTGTCAATTAAGTCTTATTCATCTCTTCAGCTCAGTTGTCATCTCCTGAAGGAAGCCCTCTCTACCCTCCCCAACTTGGTTAAGTCTAATTTGCGGCCATGAAGTGTTCCCAATGGCACTCGCAACGTTTACCGTATTTGTGTGATTCTTTGACAAATGAATGGCTGCGAGCTTCATGAGGGCAGGGACCACATTCATCTGGCTCATCATGGCATCCCTGGAGCCTAGCACAGTGCCTGGCACAGAGTAGGCGCTCAGTATTTATTTGTTGGCTGAATGAATGAATAAATGAATGAGTGAGTGAAGATAGAGTTCAGGCCTGGACGAGAGCCCCCTCTAGGCAGCGGTGTGCTGGAGCCGGCTCATCCCAGCTCCCCTCTGCTCTGGGTTCAGTGACTTCTTGTTGACATGAAATTGGCCATAGTGGGAATATTTACACCATGGACATTGGCCAACGTTACAAACCTATTATTACTATTATTGCTATGACTATTATTATTATTCAGAGAGCTGTTTTACCAACACACCACTGCCTCCAGGACAAGAATTTAGGAAAATGGGGCAAGGAAAGGGAGGCTGGGGTGGGGGAAGAGTTGTGGCGACATTCACATCCCATACTCTGAGGCAAAGAAGGCGCAGGGGGTTGGAGAAAATGGAGAAATCACATCACACAAGAGGTCAGAGGCACAAGCACCTGGCCTGCCTCCTTTCCTGAGCTCTCTGAGATTTTGGGCACATCTACTCCCCCCACTCCAAGTCCAGGAGACTTACTCTGCCAGCTTCTTGAAGCCGATGGCTCGCCGCTTTGTGGGGGTCCCGTTGGTACCCTTCCAGACATGGGTGTTCCAAGGATCAGGCTGGAAAGAGAGGACTATGGTCAGCAGCGAGGGAATGTGGGTCCTCTTTGGAGATGCTCAGGATTCCCTGGGGGCTTGTGGCTGCCCACCCATGCCCAGTCCCCAGCCCCTTAAGGGAGTGATTCTGCCAGTGGCGACCAGGACAGAGTGGCTGGTCCAGCCTCCATGCATTGTCCTGCTACACCTTCCCACCCACTCTTAGTCCCTCTCAAACACTCTCCTGTGACCCCAGACTACTCATTTCGGCTCCATCAGTCTTCCAGCTAGAGCTGTGCTGTCCCACACGGTAGCCACTAGCCATGTTGGCTACCGAGTGTTCAAAGTGCTAGTCTGAACTGAGATGTGCTCTAAGCATAACCCACACACCGGATATTGAAGACTTAGCCCGAAAAGAAGCAGGGACGGGGCAGGACCTGGTATTCGAAGGAGGGGGTGAGCCGGTAGTTGAGCATCTCCTGGTGGAAGACAGGGGTGATGCTGCCAGACATGGGGGGCACAATCCACACCCAGTCAGCGGGGCAGCCCCCCCGGCAGCGGTATTCATTCTCCATGTGCTTGATGAAGGACTCAGTGGCAGAGTGGTGGTCAACGATGGTCACTTTGTCACTCTGTGGGAGGAGAGGGGACAAGGAGTCAGGAGGTAAGAGAAGCTGGGGTATTTTGGGACTCCCTCCCCCATAGAGCAGTGGTTCCCAAAGGCTGGTCCTGGAGATGATTTTAGGCGGTATAAAGTGATTCTCCACACTGCTGTTTCAATCCCTCTGATTACACCCAGGAGAAAGTCTCTGTTTGGTGCTAATGTGTCTTTAACGCCTCTCTTCCCAATCTTCCTCTTTCCTCCCCCTTACCCCTCTCTCTCTTTTTTTTTTTTTAAGATTTTATTTTTTCCTTTTTCTCCCCAAAGCCCCCCGGTACATAGTTGTATATTCTCCGTTGTGGGTCTTCCTAGTTGTGGTATGTGGGACGCTGCCTCAGCGTGGCTCGATGAGCAGTGCCATGTCCGCACCCAGGATTCGAACCAACGAAACACTGGCCCGCCTGCAGCGGAGCGCGCAAACTCAACCACTAGGCCACTGGGCCAGCCCCTCTCTCTTTTTTTTTTAATAAGAGAGAGGAACCTCTCTCTTATCTAGCTAGAATTCAACAACTTGGTTTCATCTTCCTTGTGTTGTGTATTTATTTACATTTAAAATTCTCTTCCTAATATGACAACTGATATTGGCTCTCCATTTATGATGTTGATACAACAGCCTCCTAAAATAGAAATTTTTAAGTCATAAGGATGAGTTTAGTAAAATGAAAGCAAGGAAATCCCAGCAGAGGCGGGTGGCCTGAACATTGGGTACCCAGCCCCGGGGCCCGCTGTGGTTGGCTGGTTTGGATTCACACCTTATCCAAGCAGTGCTGTCCATCTCTGCCCACAAAACCGTGTCCCCTTCCTGCACTTTTCCTTTTCAATCACTCATCTCCCTCTCATCTCTGCTGTCTCTGACTCGCCGGTCTTCACGCCGGTCCACCAGTCCACCAAACCACGCTGCATCATTTCAACAACTCCGGAAAGCTCGCTCCTCCGTGGCTGAGGGAGAAGGGAGGGCACGTCCGTCCCCCTCGCCTCATCTCCACTGTCTCTTCCCTGGGATATTCCTCAGTGTCCCCATTCTCCCTACTCTAGACATGGGACCTCTGGTCCATACCCATGTCTACCCATGACTTGCTATGTTCATTCTACTGTCTGTGTGTGCCTTCCATGGATGTCCATGAGGGTCTAGCTCCCCAGATGGTCAGCCCCCAGAGGACAGAGCTGCTCTCTATGGTAGAGAGCGACCTTTATACTATAAGTCTCCTGGTTTGCCCAGGAGAATCCCAGCTATGCCCATCGTCCCGGCACAGCTATTAGCAGGGACAATTATTGCTCTCAAAAGCGTCATGGTTTAGATGACACAGTTTACAGCCATCCTACTTTAATACCATTTACCACAGAGCCGCATGCATGGAGGGGCCTATATGCTTCTGAGAACGATGATGAGTATTTGCCTCTGTTATGCGATCGTCTGAATCCCTGAGAGGCAACAAGACACAGAGGGCGTCTTGCCATCTCAGTTCTAAAAAATTGTAAGCAACATCACCCACTCCCCTACCTATTCATCTCTGCCTCAAACGGTGCCCACCCAAGATCCACAGTGGAGACGCAGGCACGCATGATGGGGGCAGACCCTTCCTGGGGACAGACTCCCCCCAGGTGCTAGGTCTCCTGATCTTCTGCTCCAAGGCTCTGAAAGGGTTTGGTGCCCCTTTGAGGCCTGACCGCCGGGATGCGCGCCCTGGCGCTACCTGGAAGCTGTAGAGAACGGCAATGTTGATCTCCACCAGCGCCTGGTCCTTCCACAGGGAGGACGTCTTCCTCAGGTCCAGGTTCATCTTCTTGGCCACTTCCTGAAAGGAGAAGGAAAGACAGACTCACAGGCTGGGGCGCCTCTGGATTTCAGACTAAAGAGGGGCAGGGCTAGCTGGTGTCACCAATGAATTTCTTAATTAGTTAATCAACCCATTGGCAGACTGATTACTCACTCACTCACAAGGTTGTTTATTGAGAACCTACTGGTAGCAGGAAACTAGAGAGCAGTGGCTGGCCCTTTTATTGTTGAGTTTACCTTCCAGTGGGGGAGAGAGATGGTTAATATTGTGATGAGTGTAATTCCTAGGAAGAAAATAAGTCAAGGAAATGGGATGAAGAGGCATACGGTGGCAGGATTAATGGAGCCAGGATAGTCAGGGAAGGCCCACTGTGGAGATGGATGCCAGGTGAGAACGAAATGATAAGAAGCAAGACATTTGCAGAGCAAGGGAGGGAAGCTTCTAGGAAGAAAGAGCAGCACGTGCAAAGACCCTGACGTGGGATCAGGCTTGAGCCATCTGAGATACAGAAGGAAGGCCAGTGGATCTGGAGGATAGTGAGCCAAGGGGAGCTCATGGGAGAGAGAGAGAGGCAGGACTGAATCATGCAGGATCTTGAAGGATGTGCCAAGGAGTCAGGATTTCCTTCCAAATGGGATGGGGTGTCTTCGGAGGGTTTTTAAACAGAGGTGTGGGTCTGGGAGTGACATCATCTGCTTTGTAGTAGGAAAAACTCGCCACTCATCCTGTTCCACCCTGGAATGGCCACTATTTGGAATCTGGATCATGGGTGCTTTGAGCTCATGGGGACACCTGCCTACTCCATCTGGCAGAGAGGAAACGGAGACTCAGAGAGGTGCATGGACTTGTCCAACGCCCACAGAGCCAGGTGGCCTTGGAGCTGGAGCCCAGGCAGACGCATAATGACAAAGACCTTGGAGCTGCTCCCCAGCCAGCTCACTCCTTTGGAAAAACTACCTGGAAAAAACAACCCCTGACATTTACGTTATAGCTCAAGCTGAAGCAGGCGCTGATGTCAGGAGTGGGGAAGACCCAGTAGAAAATTCATTAATTAGATCCTCGCTTTTCACTTCCTCTGTCAATTCTAGTCACTTGTGGGAACCCAGGTCTCATTATGGAGCTCGAATGCGACAATGTCTCAGGTTTACGGAAATCGCTTCCCAGCTCCAGCTGTCAACATTTGTACACGATGGCAGCTAGAATCAGAGGGCTGGGTGGGAGGGAGTGTCATTTAAATCACCCAGTGACTACTCTTCGCAATCGAAAGGTAAGCAGAGATCATGAAAGCAGACCTATTAATGCACTCTTTGAGGCTGAGGCATCAGGTTCTGCTTGGGGGTCATTGGCAGTGATACATATGCAGAAAATATGCAATTTGCTGCTTTACATAAATACATATAAAACTGGAGTTATTTTATGAGAGAGGAAAGTGTGTATAGTCAGTCAGGATGCTATTGTCACTTCTACAGCATTATTTTGGTTAAAAGAATAGAATTTAGTTGCAGAAAAGAAGACTATGTGACCAAAAAAATCCCCAAAGGTAACTTGAGCCACATCTATGGAAATTGCCTGAAGTGTCTTTTCCTTTCCTGCCAGAAGTTTGTAGAGATCAGTGGCTGCCCAGTAGAATCTTCTGGGGAGCTTAGAAAAATGCGGATGCCCAGGGCCTACCCCAGACCAAGGACACCCGAATCCTGGGGAGTGGGACCCCACATAATAAAGTTCCCTAGGTATCCAATGTGTGGCAAGGCTCAGGACCCCTGGCTTCTGTTTCCAGGCTAACACCCACGGACTTTTTATCTTCATTGAGATGTAACTGACATACAACATTATGTGAATTTAAGGTGTTGATTTGATACATTTATATATTGCAATATGATTACCACCAGAGTGTTGGTTTACACCTCCATCATGTCACATAATTATAATTTCTTTTTTGCGGTGAGAACAATTAAGATCCAGTCTCTTAGCAACTTTGAAGTTTATAATACAGTATTGTTGATTATAATTATTATTCTGTGTGTTAGATCTGCAGAGCTTATTTATCTTTTAGCTGCAAGTTTACATCCTTAAACATCTCCTCCCTAATGCCTGCACCCCGACCTCTGGTAGCCAGCATTCTTCTCTCTGTTTTTACGGATTGGCGTTTTTTAGATTCCACGTATATGTGGGATCGTCCAGTATTTGTCTTTCTCTGTCTGACTTATTTCACTCAGCATCACCCCCTCGAGGTCCATCCGTGTGAACATCCACGGATCTTAACAACATCAACCCAAGGCTTGGGTCTGGTTCTAATCTTGGTTCTGTACCTTGTTTACTGGGTGACAGAGGCCCAGCACTTAACTTCTCTGTTTCTCAGTGCCTTCTTTGAAACAAGGCCGACCACAGCAGACCGTTGTAGGAACAACATTTGCTGACAAAACCGGAGCAACCCTGATGCCTTCACCAGAGCTCAGCTCCAGGGAGCACTCGGCCCCAGCACTCTCTAGGAGAGGAGGATGACTCAGCCAGGGAGGGAAGCAGACCCTCACCGAGAGATGCGTATGGTGGGGAACCACTGGCAACCCTCCTCTCTTGCTTTTCAGAAAAGAGACAAAAAATGCCCCAAGTTCACAGGTCATTCTCAAACCCCTCTAACAGGGTTTGATGCTGGGAGGCAGTGTAGCAGAGTGGTTATGAACTTGGACCACAAAGCCAGACTGGGTTCGCATCCCAGCTCTGCCGCTTGCTAGCTGTGTGACCTTGAGCTTGTCTCTTTCCCTCCAAAAGACCTGTTTCCTCAACTGTGAAAGGGGGATTATCATACCCAAAGGTTGTGGTGAGGATTAAATGAGCACGTAATACACGCAAAGTACTTTGCACGGGGCCCAGCACATAGCACACGCATTGTTAACGCCACAGACGGCTCTGCAACCGCCAAGGACTTCAGCAGGATGGCAGGTTCTGTTTGAAGCCCTTCCAGTTTCCAAGCGCCAACGCCCAGCTGTGGGGAAGGGCTGCCGAGCCCAGCCCCTCTGCCTGTACTTTCCCATCACGTGACAGGGAGGGACCTTACCTCCAGGATGTTGTATCGTGAGTTGTCACAGTAGTCACGGACGCCAATCTCCGTGCCCATGTACCAGCCGCTGAAGGGACAGGCACTGAACTCCAGGCCGCCAATCTCCAGAAGCATGTTGGACACAGCGGGCAGGCCGTACCACTTCAGTCCCAGGTCCTTGAACCACTCAAACCTGCAGAGAGCAGCAGAGCCCCGCTCGCCAGGGGGCAGGAGCCTCGTCGGCAGGCAGTGGGTGGGACAGCCTTAGTCTGGGGATGCTGGAATGCCAGCGACTGACCAACTGACCACGTCAGAGCCTGATCCCTGGGCTCTGCTTATGACCTGTGGAATCTCAGGTTCCACAGCTGGGGCCTGAGAATATGCATTTTAACACATTTCCCAGGTGATTTGGATGGACACCCAGGCCTGGGAACCACTGCCTTAGGGGGCTGTTTATCTCCCAAACCCAGCCTGAAGGTTAGTCCAGGAGAAAGCGAGTCTCACTGAGTTCCTTCCTACCCCAGGGCCTTTGCACAGCAGTTCCTTCCTCCTGGGATCTTCTGCCTCCGTCTGTGCCTGTCCAGCTCTTAGCCACACTTTGGTTCTCAGCTAAAATGCAGCTTACTCTGGGAAGCCTGCTCTGATGCTCACTCTGGGTTGGGTCAGGTGACTTCATGCCTTTCAGTGCCATAACATTTCCTTTGCAGGACTTTATTGGAATTAAGCGATTATTTGGGTAACTATATGTGTAAGATGTGTATCTGTGAGATCGAAAGCGCCATGGAGGCAGGGACCAAGTCAGCCCCAAAGCTAACACAATGCTTGGTCCAGAGTGGGAATAAGAGATTGTGATGAATGAGCAAATGAATGAATGAGTGAATGTAGGCCAAGTGTCATCAGGCAGACTGAGTGAGTTCCCAGATATGGGGCAGAGTGAGGAGCCTCAGGACATTGCTCCCTCTCCAGGACTGGGACTAGGGCACCAGCCTTGGGCGCAAAATGAACGGGGCACCGACGAACCCAGTCATCATGATCATTATTATTACTCATATATTTATCAACATTTTTAATTAATTCAATGTTTACAAAAATCAAAATTAATGCAAAAAAAGTCCGTGATGAATAAATCATCGAAACTTTAAATAAAGTCAGGATTCCCCCTTGGACTCGCAGGATTCACCTTGCTCACTCCACCCTCCTCTCAACCCTGAGCTGGATCCCGTGTGTTAAATTTTGAAATATTATGCATCATGGATCTTTAAAAGAGTTAATTTTGATTTTTTAAAATATTGCATTAAAATGATATTTATCTTGACGATCGCGTTTTCTAGTGGCCCCCGCAGTTCTGCCCCCGGGGCCACTGTCTCCCTGTGGATTTCCTTGACTCTCAAAGCGCACAATCTGCCCGTGCTGCTGGCCCCAGCTCTCGCAGCTCCTTCCCGGCTCCAAATTCCTCTTGGACTTGGCCCACGCTGGGTCAGGTAGAGTTTTAAAAGGCTCCCTCTCTTTAAAATTTGTGCACACAACAAGATGGTGGGTGCTTCTGCTCCTCCAGCCCTTGGGGCTGGACGAAGAGCAGATGTGGGGTGATCGCTCAGGAGTGGGGTGAGGAGGGAGACTGAGTCAGGAAAGACGGCGGGCCCCAGGCTGGTCAAGGAAGATTTACTGATTCTCGAGGGAGCCCGGTCTGCCCCGGCCCCACAGTGAGTATAGGAACCAAGACCCCCTTTCAGCCTCTGTCTGGGCTGGAGAGAGAGGCAGGGGGATACGGGATGGGCAGAGAGGGGCCCTGGGCCAGCCCACCCCCCCTCACCCACTGCATGCCAGCCCCTCTTACTTGGGGTGTCTGATGGGCACTTCCAGCACCAGCTCTGGAGGGATCTGGAAGAGCTCAGGGTCGTTGCCGTTGGCCTGGAGCAGGAGTGGCAGGACGTCGAAGCGGCCTCTGGGGGGTTTCCAGCCCTGCTGTGTGCAGATCTGCAACCAGACCCGGCCAGGTCACGCCCAGGTGCCCCAGACCCTCCAAACACGACCGCAGTGGGGGAGGGGCAGAGATCCCCACGTGATCCCCTGGAGGCTGCAGGCCAGGCCACCTCCTTCGTGAAGTCCTCCCTGACATCATAGGTATCTCGAGTAACTTCTCGTGGGCCCGGGGGACAGGGTGTCCTCCTGCACGGGCTGTGTTATGTTTACCAGGTCTTCCCTGCCCACTGGGAACCCCCAGAGGGCAACAACTGACTCTGACTGTCGTGTCTCCAGCACCCTGGGGCACAGGGCCTGGGACATCACAGGCGCCCACTCCAGTGTTTGCACTGGGTGCCCTGAGACACGAAGAAAATATAGCGAATTTGAGGAGGGCAGAGCTATTAGAATTAGTGCGTACAATGCACCTGTTAGATCAGCTGCCCAACTGACATATAAAGCGAGCCCCATAAGTGATTTAGAATTTTCTAGTCGCCACATTGAAAAAAGTAAAAAACAACAAAAAATCCAAACAAAATCAGGCAAAATACATAATATATTCAGATTAATTAATTATACTAGTTAGTATAATGAAATAATATATTCATTTTTAAATAATACATTTTAATTTCAATACTACTTAATTATTAAATAATTACTTGTCATAATATATTGATTATATTAATTTACTAATACTGTATTAACTAAGGTATTGATATTAACATATTTTAAGAATACAACTGACATTAAAATTAAATACATAATGTATTTATTAATCCAATATATCAAATACTGTATAACAAAATTAAATGTACTAAATATCACCATTTGTTATTAATGACAAATTATTAAATAAATTATTAATGTTAATATATTTAAAGATATTTAACATAATTAAATGTTTATTAACCCAATAAGTGTGTAACTTATGAATAAATATAATAGATCAACCCAATATTATTCACAATATTATTATTTCAATATGGAATCAAGAAGAAAATTACTAATGGGATATCTTCCAATCTCTTTTGTTCTTTGTCTTTGAGATCCAGCGTGTATTTTATGCTTACGGCACGTCTCAACTTGGACTCCCATTTCAAGTGCTCACTAGGCACCGTGGCCAGTGGCTGCCGTATTGGGCAGTACAAGGACAGTGGGTTTCAAAAGATCCCACTACATGGGTAGGTCTGGGGTGACTCTTTCTGCTGTGTCAGTAGAAAGAGGAAACACGAAATCATGGAGTTGGGAGAACACGACCCGTCTGTGAATTTTCTGGAGACAGAAGGAGAGGAAGGGGCCGTGGCGTTCATGTTCCGGTGGCCACGAGGACAAGGTCAGCCAAGTATACAGTTAGCGCTCAGCCAAGTGGAGCAGAGAGTCTGGCTGAGTCTAAAACAGCACAGGTGCGACTCCTGGTCGCCTTGGTTACAGCCCCCTCCTCACGATAGCAACATTTTAATAAGAAAAGCCACGTTCGAAGGAAGGCAGCAGCAAGGAGCTTGTGGAGGGGCCTTGCTGGTTCCATGGGGTGGGGGGGTGGGGTGGGAGGAGGAAGGTGCTCGTGGAGTGTGGGGGGCATCATTGGAGGAAAGAACAAAGATGCAGCTCGGCTGGGGCTGATGGTGATCAATAACAGGAGCTCCAGGCCTGGGTGCCGAGATCATTCTAGGCATGGGGTCTGCCGGTGGGTCTCCCATGGGCACGGTCACTGTGAGCGACTGTGCCTTACCTGCGCAGCCTGTCCACATCAGCACCTGAAGGACCCCCGGATGGGGAGATGGTGGTGTTCATTTTCCTGGTGGCTCCTATGAATTGACTCGGGCTGCCAGCAATTGTGGTACACAGTGCTGGTACCACAGAGAGTCCAGCCCACCCAAAGAGGGGATGGGTGGGTAGAATAGTTGTAAAAACGAATGAAGAAATGAATACTATGAGTCTGACATATTAGCCAACTCAGAAAAGCTGAATGCTAGACGCAGCTTCCATATGTCAGCTCCTCTCCTCCTGGTGGGAGGCAGGAGATTTGGACTATAGTTCAGCTTTCCCTCTGCTCATTCAGTAGCTTTGGGTCACTCATTTGGCCATGGTGAGACTCAGTCTATTCATCTGTGAAATGGGACAATAGTTCCCATCATGAGGGTCAGGTGGGGTAGGGCCGTGAAAATGACCCAATGACCAGCTGTAACAGAACCAGCTGGACCGGGGTGGCGAAATGGAGAAGAGTAAGCTGCCTTCCACTGGCTGCTCTCCCTGGGATGTTAACATGAAACTAAGAAGACTATGGATAAAGACCATCCTGGGGATGAGAGATCACGTGGGGGCCACGCACCTCTGTGAACTCCACATTGGCTGGATCCCCCAGGATGGAGCCGTCGGGCTGCTTGTAGCCGGCATAGCGGATGAGCTGGGAGTTCCAGACTCGGAAGTCGTGCTTGCCGTCGGTCCTCTGGGGAAATATGGTGATGGCAGACCTGTCATGGAGAGAGGGGGACATCTGGTGTGAGGGCGGGGCTTGCATTTTGGGGGCATCATGGAAAAGACGTCACCAGGTCAACAACTGCCTGAGGTTCAGGGTGGATTACATTTGTGCCAAGGTCCCCAGGCCCGTGGGGCAGCTGCTGGAAGGGAGGGACCTTGCTCCATCCCTCCACTAGACCAGCGGTGTGAGGAAAGGTGGAAGATGGGAGGCCCCACGCCAGCCCGCTGAAGGAGGGAGCTTCTCTAACTGGAGACTCAAACGATCTTGAGTTTTCCAGAGAGTTCATCTCCAAGCATCTCGGACCCTCTTTCCCTTTAAGAACGCACCATCAATTTCCAGTTCCATTCTTTCTCCTGCCCCCATCATCAATTCTCACCCAATTTGCCCACCCTCCCTACCGTACCAAAGTCTACAAACTTGCAACTAAAGGGGAACCAACTGCCATTTGCTTTCAGTTTTATTTACTTGAAAAGAAAACTATAGATTGCCACTGTCCTCGCCTACCGAACTAGGCAACTATGAGAGCGTATAGCGTTACTAAATTGTGGAAAGATGATGTTGTCTGCTGAAGGCACCTAGCTGGAGCCCCGCTCTCTTTTTGTTTTGGGGGAGATCGGCAGTGTTACGGCGGCGTTAATGATGTCTTAGCACCACACTGAGACTTTCTCCTTGGCATCATCAGAAGGATTAAAAAAAATTGAAAGGAGAGTAACTTTGCAGGTTGTGGTTCAGTGTTATCTCATGCCAGGAGCTTCTGTCACTCAGACTCGTCAGTGCCATCAGTGGCCCGAATCCAAGGCGATGGAAACACTATCTCGGCTTGTGTCAACGTGGGAATGACATGGTAGGTCCAACTCATAGCTCATAGATCTTCTCCCATACACATTCGAGCCCTGGAACTCTGCCTCACTGTTCCCTTGGTTAGAATCCGTCTCTGCTGTCATGCATCTAAATTCAAGGCCCCATTCAAAGTCACTTTTTCCACACGGCATCCCTTGTCTTGTCTAGTACCCAAGGCCTTCTTTCTGAGCACATTTAGGTCTTATCATCTGCACAAGACAATACCATGTTTAATACTGCAGGGTGGTGCGTCACACCTGGGGGCGAGTCTAGAAAAGGGGCTGAAGGCGAAAGTTGCATAGAACCAAAGATGCTCTTAAAAAGCTTGTAGCGAAGGCGCCATATTGGAGATGAACATAGAATGGGTCAAACCATCAGTTTTCCCTCCAGCAGTAAAACCCATGGCTGTTCCTTTGGTTGAGCAGCAGATAAGGGGGATTTGGGTAGTATGTACATTTAAAAAGCATCTTTAGTGACACCGGAATCACACACGGCAGGGTGGAACGCTTATTCTATGTGTGGGAACCAAGGCCAATGGAAGAAATATAACACATTCGCGCCTCCCATCCCCGCAGCTCCCCAGCACGATCTCACTGAACGGCAGGTCCCATGCCCTGCGCTGCTCTCTCCCTCCCGTCTTCTCTCCTGTCTGCCTTCCTCTCCTATATTTAGATTATTTCTAAACATGGTATACATTCTCTTACGGCTTTCTCATCATGTCCAGACGTGTGGTTTAAAAAGTGTGAAAAAAAGAATCAGCTGAATATTCTCTTCAATGGAAAATCTCATGAAGCTCTTCAATAGATAATTGAAAAAAGTGGAGGTATAGGGCCTGGCCCACGGTGAGCCCCCCAGATTGCCTTGTCACACTTGTTCCACTATTTGGAGCTACCAGAATGGCCCATAAGCTCCTTGAGGGCTGAGACCTGACCGGGCCCTCTTTAAGGCTCAGGATATGCAGGAGGGTTCTTTGAAGCTCTCAGAGGGCCAAGGTCTTTAGGAAAAAGATCTAGATACCGATTCCCCAAGCAGGCCCTGGGCTGACATTACAGCCCCTTTTCCTAGTGGTGGGCTCAGCTGGCAAACACGGCTTCCACCTCAAGGAAGAGACACATCCAAGAAAACCCACACCAACAAGCCACTTTGGAGATGAGCTCAGCTTGGCCTGGGGGCTTGTGGGAATATCCCTGCAGTGGCCCCCAGATGGGGCTGGTCCTCAGCAGCTGGGAACAGATGCCAGGGCAGGACTGAGTGAGCAGGATTAACAAGTGTAACGGCCTGTCTGCATGGCCCAGCTGTTCCTTTCCAGCTGCTCCTCTCCCAGCTGCGACTTGACAGTGTGGAAGCCACCAGCCCACATCGGTGCCTTTCCACCTTGGCCTGCTCCCTGGGGCTTCGTTCTTTGTATGGCGCAAGAAGGGTCCAAGGTGTGGCTTGGCTTGGTGGGAACCTGAGGGAGTGGTCCCCACAGCAGCGGGAAGAGAAGTTGCCTTTTAAACCGAGGAGATTCTGAGGCAGCTCCAGGCAACAGAGAAGGAGCTGGAAAAGCAGGTCACCACGGGCAATGAGTTTTTCTGATTCCCGGGAATGGGAACCATTCCTTCCTGCCCCCTCCATGGGTGATATTGGACTGTGGGTTGAATGTGATTTTGGTTGCTGCAGCTTTGCAAGCCACACGGGAGTCTGTTTTTCCCAGAAGAGGAGGGACACGGCGTGTGCAACAAGGATGCCAGGCCACCTCTCCCGGCTTGGGGCATCTCCCCAGGAGGAGAGCGGGAGCATTTCCCTGGCCAGTGGGCCAAATCCAGACCCAAGGGTCAGCCCCGTGGGGATGCTGGCTTCCCTCCCCCAAGCTGGTCGGCTCACCTGAGGTTCCCTTTGTTGGTGGCATACTTGATATGATTACAGATGTAGTTGAACATCCCGTGAGCCGTGGTGCAGTCGCGGGCATCGAACACCTGGAAGGGGTGCATCATGGGATTGAGTGGCTCCTCCATTCCCTCCTCGGCTCCCCCGAGCCCCCTTCTCATGGGAGGAGAGCCCAGAGCACATACTCCAGCTGTACCCATCCAGTGCCTTGCTAGGGAGTCCCAGGCTGCATTTTATATTTTCTTTTTCTATCCTAATAACCACGGTTAATCAAACCTGGAAAAATCCCCTAAAAGTAGGCATGGAGTGTAAGTGAATGTGGGAAAGGGATGGTGAGTAAAGGAGGGACTTTTAACGGGCTGGCTATATTTCCTGTTAGGTTCCTAGGGATTAGGGATTTAAAAACAAAACAAACAAAAATTAAACAAAAAAACCCCTGAACTTGATAACTTGCTTCCACCTTCAAACTATTCCCCGGAAAAAAAATCATATCAGGGTGCACAGAATCTGATGCTTTCAGGGAGTAGGCAGAAAATATAAATAAGCAAAGAGTGTAGGTGGGATACAAAAGGGAGTGGTGGGGTCTGCGGTAAACTGAAGAGTATAAGCCCTACCAAAAGACATGCAAATTCATTTTGAAAAAACCACTGTGTTGGTTAAACAAGACATGACCATAAGCCAGATTCGGTCATAATCGGAGAATTTGGGACCCCATGACCATCATCTGACAGTTCACCATGGCCTCCAGGCACCCTTGGTAGGAGATGATGCTTTTTAAAGCTCAGCCCTCCCCATCCACCAAAGGGTTCCTCAAGGAAGCTGAGTCTCCTGCCCACCTGCAGCTTGGACCACTGGATCCTGCCGACGCAGCGGGAGGCGTTCCGCCAGGCGTGCTTCGCCCCGTAGATGAGCTCCGTGTCTCTGAGCTGGTAGGTGCTGGTGGTTTCGATCTCTTTGTTCACCTCTTCCAGCCGCTCCATGTGGGCTTTGGAGCCAGATCTGAGTGAGGAGGGAAGGCACACAGGAGCATCACCCTCCCTCCTGAACTAGAGGTTGGTGGAAAGAGCGGGCTATGACAGGAGCCCAAAGCCACAGCAAGTCTGAGTTGATATCTAGACACAATAGTTTAAGCATAATGCAGAGACTGCAAACTCAGATGCCCACAAAGGCCCAGTGACTGAACTGGCTGGGTGGGGACTGCGGCAAACAGGCCAGCCGTGCCTGGTCCAAAGAGGGCAGCCACAATGCTGCTCCAGCCCATTGTTGCCTGATAGGACTGGAGGCCCAGGGTTGTCAGATCTTCTTGCAAGAGAAACTAGAAATCTGATATCTAAAGGGAACTCTTCTAATTTTTTAATGTCGGCAATGAATTAAGTTTCAGAGAGTTAAAAAAAATTATTATGAAAACCTTCAGGCTTACACAAGGTATAGAGAAAAATATAATGAACACCCAAGCCTAGAAAATAAGAAAGAAATAAATAAGAAATAATATTATAGTTCCCTGGGGACGACTCCCCATCATAGCCCACCTTCCTTCCAGAAGTGACCACCATTTTGAATGTGGCATTTACCATTCTTATGCTTTTGTTTATATTTCTGCCACATGTGTGTATATCCCCCAAATCACACACAGTATTATTTTACATGTTTAAAAAGTTTATATAAATGATGCTGTCCTGAATACATCCTTCTTTCTTTTGCTCGAAGTTATTTGTGAGCTTCATTCCCATGAACGTGCAGAGCTCCCATTCATTTTTCACAGCTGTATGGTATTTCATTACTTGGAAAAATACCACAACTTATTTACACATTCTCCTGTCGATGGATTTGACAGGGTTTCCAGTTGGTTCTTTAATTTTCATTATTTTCCTATTATAACAACATTTCAGTGAACATTTTTAAGCATGCCATCTTGTAAACAAGTGTGAGAGATTCTTTGGGATTTAAGTGTAGCTGTGGAATGGCTTGAAATGTTTCAAATTTAAGCAATACTTTGCAGGCCAAACAAAAACATGTCTAGGGGCCGCATATGGCCCTTGGGCCACCAGTTTTCAACCTCTGTGTATGGCGAGCAGAGGCCCTATGCTCAGGCTTGGGTTCAACTGCCTGCAAAGCTGGAGCTGAAGCCTTTGTCCCCAGGATGCGGTAACTTATCCTGGGTCCCTGGAGTCGACACAAACTTGCCTTTTAATTGAGGAGTAGTACTGATCAATAAATTCTTTGGCGAGAGGGAAGAGCTGTTGCTTTGTGCGGACGTCCTCAGGCCTTCGTATGTGCTGAGAAGGGAGCATGATGGAGCCCATACAGATGTGCTCGGTGCATCCCGTTTCCTGGAAGGAAAACAGAGGTTTAGGTTATTGCTGGGTTGAACCCAAGCGTGGCACTCGTTGGGCTGCGGACCTGGCTCTGACATTCCCGGTGGAGTTTATCTGGGTTTTAATTCCTAAAGGGGACTCCTCAAGGACCAGCTTCAAATCCTTCTTGGACGTGGTCATCAGCCAGGGTAAAGAACGCTACGTGGCATTTTAAGGTTCTGAAGGTTCTCTATTCAACGGGGGAAAGAGGAGCTTTGTGAGTGGCATTTCCTGGGAATCAGAACCACTGGTACCAGATCCCAGAATATTTTTGATCCCATGTTGATGAAGAGGGAGCTGGATGAGTGGCTACAGTAACTCATTTGCACACATCTGTGGGACGCTGATTGCAAAAAATAGCCCCAATTTTCCCCTCCTTGTATGCACACCCTTTGCACTGTGACTTGACTGGAACTCCCATCAAGGGGCGGAGCCTGGCCCCTCACCCCGTGACTCTGGGTTGGTTTTGGCCAAGAGAATGTGGCAAAAGCGATGCTGTGCCCCCTCCGGGCTTGGCCTCAAGAGCTCTTGCACGCTTCTGCTCATCCTCTCAGAACCCTGCCAAGTACGTCTGCCGGAGGATGAGAGACCACAGGGAACAGAGTGGCGTTGACCCGCTGCGGCCAGCCTACACCAGCCTGCCCTAGGCTGACGCTTGGACGAATGCAGATGCGGGAGATCAACTGAGGTCAGCAGAACCACCCAGCCAATCTGTGGACTTTTGAAAGATAATAAGCGGAGGTTTTTTAAGACACTAAGTTTTGGGGCAGTTTGTTATTCTGCAATAGCGAACTGATACAACCTTCCTCCAGGAGGCCTGTTCTCAACAAACATTTAAAGCAACATGTTGATTTGTTGACTGTTGAAAATGCGAGATAAAAATTCAGAGGGCATGCGGTGAAAGCAAGGGAGGGTCTGGTCAATATTCCATCAGTGGTCAGACTGGGAAAGACGGAGAGAATGTCTTAGGAGCCAGTAACTCCCCTGAGAGTCTTTTGGGTACAAGGTACACACATAGAAAGTATTTTCATGAGTGAGCGTCCAACAGTCGATCTCAAATAGAGGTGAATGTCCCATCCAGGGGACATCTGGCAATATCTGGAGACATTCTTGGTTGTCACAACATCAGGGGGCTACCGACATCTGGGGGGTACAGGCCAGGGGTGATGCTAAACCTCCTACGATGCACGGGACAGTCCCCACAGCAGAGACTTACCCATCCCCAAACGTCAGCAGTGCTGAGGCGGAGAAACCCTGGTCCACCTGCTCGGGGACACTCACCAACGTGCTCTTGAGGTGGAGGGTGTCAGTGAGAACCACGTCCGTCTCCCAGTTCTTGACCTTGAGGAAGCGGGGGCACTTGGAGGGGCTGCCATTCTTTGTGGGGGACTGTTTTCCTGAGGCAGGGGGCTGGAGGAGAGAAGGAAGATGGGACCTTAGGCAGGTCTTGAGGGCACTGGAAAGCCGTCTCCCCTGGGACGGGAAGAGGCGTTGCTCTTCCTGGAATCTACTCCGAGGTACCAACTGTCAGCACAGAGAGAGGGATCCGACTCGCCCCAGTTGACACGTGCAAGGTGGCTGGGGACCCGGTGCCTCCACCCATGCAGAAGGAGGCATGGTGGGAGAACCTTTTGGGTTCTGTTCCGGGGAGAGGGGTCAGGAACTCAAAGGTGGTCTCTCTGGTGCTAGCAGGGACTCAATCAATGTTTGTTGAATGAATAGATGACTGAAAGGACACCAGCAGTCTCTCTGAATGATAAAAGCTCTCGGGGCCGAGGACTCAAACCTGAGCCTGGGTCAAGTTACTTGGATTTCTGGGCTTTCCTGGTACAGCCCAAACTCACCATTTCTGGCAAATACTGGAAAAACAGAAGGTTTAAATTAGAAAGGTTCAAAGCATGGAATATTTTCCCCGAATTTCAGGTTTCTGCCTCTCAAAAATGTGAAGCGTGTCCCTGCCTCAGGGCCTTTGCACTTATGGTTCCCTCTGTCTTGAACTCCTTCCTTCCCTCATTTATCTTCACCTCTGTAAACAAACTGCCCAGTGGGTGGTTGGGGATGAGTCGTGGGCTGACCAATGTTGGCCTGTGCATTTTAGACCTCATCCATAAGGATCACATTCTGTCTTAGGTGTTTCTGAGTCACTGTCTACCCGCCTGGGCAGAGGTGCGCCCGTGCATCAGATAAGCATCAGTCAGTCAGCAGCTGAGGGAGAGGCAGCAGGTACACCCTGATGTGCTAGCTGAGCAGGGGAGGGAAGACGAGCCGATGTTGAGTGACGCTCACGCCAAAGAGTAGAGCAGTGGGCTGTGACCTGGAGGCAGCATTCACACTCTCAAACTTGTATTTATTGAGCACCTACTCTGTGCCAGCCACTGTTAGGCACTGATGACACTGTGGTGGACAAGACAGACGTGGTCCTTGCCCTTCTGGAACATTGTTGTGGGAGAAGTGGAGATAAATAATAAGTAAACTAAACACAGACAACAGAGTTTCAGGTGGTGATGAGAATGTAAAACAGAGGGAGGTGATGATGACCAAGTAGAGGGGAGAAAGGCACATGCAAAGGCCCTGAGGCGGGAAGGGTTGGCTAGGTTCCACGGACCAGCACAGAGGCCAGTGTGGCTGGAGTGTCTGAGTGAGGATGAGTGCAAGGAGATGCAGGCAGGCAGGAGACAGGGTCCACATCTTTTCAGCTTGGAGGAGCTCAGGCTGGTGAGGGAGCTGTGAATTAAGGTGAAATGGGTTAAGTCCAGCACAGAAACCACAGAGAACTCTGAAGGACTAATACTGAAAACTAGCATTCAGGGAGCACTTACTTTGCACCAAGCAACAGCCTTATCATCCCCATTTTACAGATGAGAAAATGGAGGCACAGAGAGGTTAGCTAAGTTGTCTAAGACCACAGAGCTAGTACGCTGGAGCCTGGAGTCAAATGCAAGCCGTCTAGCTCTCAAACCATGCCCTTAACTGCTTGACTATCCTGCCTCTTGGCCATTATGCATAATTCACTCACTCATTCATTCAATATGTGTTTATTGAGTATCTCCCATGTGCCAGGCAAGGTGGCAAGGGCAAGGGCTACAGTGACAAACTAGACAGACATGATCTCCCCTCGTGGAGATCACAGTCCAGGGGGGGGGGTGCCAATAATTTAATGAGCCATTGTAATGAGTGCAATGGGTGCCGTAACATGGGACGTTGGCAGCGTACAGGGGACGGTGGAAGCGCACAGAAGAGACACCTAACCCAGAGCATTTGACCTCTAAGTCAAGACCTGAAGGACAAGTAGGTGTTAACCAGGCAAAGAAAGAAGAGCAGGGTCTTGCAGGGAGCTAGAACAGCTTGTGCAAAGGTCCTGAGGTGAGAGGCATATCATAGCCACCCTTCTGGCCAGTGTAAGAGGAGCTCTGTGCTAAAATATCCATGCAGCATGTTGGAGTTTGGGGGAGAAGAGGCAGGCAAACAGGACGCCACTGTTAAAGATTGTTCCAGAACAGTGCAGGGAGCGACGGCCAGGAACAAACGGAAGGTACTATGACTCACGGTCTTCCACACCTCCCCGCCCTGGGCAGACCCAGTCATCCCCAGTGGTTCCCACCTCAGGGCTGGGCACCACCACCCATCCATCTGTGCAAGCCACAGGTGGGAGCCGTCCTGGACCTCCTCCCCTTTCTCTCCCGCCCCTAATCCAGCCCTGACTCCCATCACGTTAGCCTTCTCAGGAGCTCTACACTCCATCCACTCCTCTGTTGGAGCCACCACCATCTCCCCCTGGGATGACGGCAGTCCCCTGAACTTGGCCATTACTGATGACTCCTAGGGTCATTATGCTGCTGCCACGAGTGCAACTTCTAGTCATACTCCTACTAGTACTACGGCTGCAAGTCTTATTACTACAGTACCTCCCTGGGAGGCAGGGGAGGAGCATCTGGAGTCCTGCCTTCATTCCTCATGGGCCCTGTCTATCGTGCTAAGCTCTGAGTTATTTTGCTTATGTCCCCGTGTGAAGACACATTTGAATGGCCCCTCTTCCTTTGAAGGTCTGGCCGGACATCCTAAAACTTCCTTAGGTTTCTGTCTCCTCCAGCAGACATGCAGGTGACAGAAGTCACATCTGGGCAGGCCTTTGTTGTGACCAATGCCTCTGACTGTGTGGACACCCTGCACCCTTGAGAAAAAAAACATCCTACCTTGCCCATGTGGGAGGCACCCCAGCCATCCTCCCCAAATACTAGGCATTGCTCCTTTCCGAGCTCTCTCGGCCACACACATTAACGCCCTGGAGGCTGAGAGCAGCTGGAATCCCAGAGTGGGGATAACAGACGCAGTGTAGGCCTTGGGGTTGGGCCCAGGGCCCAGGGATGGGGTGGGAGGGCTGGGTGGGGAGTGTGGTGAGGCGGGAGGAAGAGGTGAGGGGTGTGGCCGGTGGGTGGGCAGCTGGCAGCCTTCGTTGGCAGGGAGCAGAGGGAGCAAGGCAACAGGCCTAATAAAAGGGGCCATCTGTCGAGGTTCCAGATGTGCGAGGGGTGGTCATGACGAGCCGAGTAATCGGGCGCCGAGCTCGAGCTGTGCCCTCTCCACGCTGGGCTGCGGGGAACCGCACACTTGAAACCAGGCATCAGGAGGCCGCTGGCAGGGCTGTTGTACTTGGGCCTTTGATGTTTTAATTAGCCAGCAGTCATATTAGGTGACTCAGGAGGGGACGAGCGGGAGATTAATACGGCAGTCAGAGCCCCTGCACGGGGGATGCAAATGACTTTTCTGAGTGGGGACTGAAGTGCTCACGCTAAAAATGCAGCTTAGTGGTACTTGTATGCATTATGCTGGGGACACGGCTGTGGCTATGTGTGTCCTTTTCTGGATTCATGTCCAGGGTGGACTATGGAAGCTTCTCGGGTGGCAGAGACACTGACTCCATCTCAGGGGGTTTGTCAGGTCTGCCTGGGACGCCCACTCCCAAATTTGGAAAGGAGGCTCCGAGCTTGCGGGCATTTCAAAGGCTGTGTCAACACCTCTTGCTTTGGGAGCCTGCAGAGGCCCTGAGGAACTAGAAGGAAACGGTCTTGCAGCCCAAGAGGAGACAGCGAGGTGAGGTGGTGTCAGCCTGAGGCCCCGTGCCAGGAATTCAGCTTTGTAGGATCCGTGACACCCTGATTCCTTCCCCGCTCTCCTTCCCTCCTTTCCTTCTCTCCTTCAACAAATCCATATTGAGTACCTACTGTGTGCCAGGAACTTGTGTTGCAGGCCCTACAGTGGTCCCCATTCTCATCTCACAACTGGGAGAAGCATCTTGCAGCTGCGAGCTCTAAAGCAGGGCTCTGCAAACTGCGGCCCGCGGGCCAAATTTGGCCCACGGCCCATTTTGATACAGCCCACGAACTAAGAATGGTTTTTCCATTTCTAGCTCGTTGAATAAAAACATCAAAAGAAAAATACTGTTTCGTGACACATGCAAGTTAGACGACGTTCAAATTTCACTGTCCACAAATAAAGTTTTATTGGCACACAGCCACGCTCATTTGTTTCTATATCGTCTACGGCTGCTTTTGGATACAACGGCAGAGCGGAGAGCTGCGATGGAGACCAAGATCACAGGGCCCGCAAAGCCAAAAACATTTCCCATCTTGCCCTTTACAGAAATAGTTTCTGCACTCCTGGCCTAAAGGATCAAATTCCAGTAGCTGAATTCTAAGTTATCTTACTTACGTCTCCATCTGCTTACATGTCGCTGCATTAGAGATCTTTCCAGATCATTCTTTAAAACAGCGCCCGACCCCTGTGCCTCTCTGCTCCTTCACGACCTCTATAATGCTTTCTTTTTATTCATCGCACTTATCACTGCCAACGATTGTTGGGAGTGTATATGCATTTGCACGTGAATGTATATATCTCTATATGTTACAGATACAGATTTATATGTCACTATAGATATTTAGACCTAGATATAGTTGCCTGCCTACCCCCTGCTCATTTTGCTCCACCTCCAGCCCCTACACCAGTGCCCAGCACATGGTACATATCCAACAAATATCTGAACTCGGCTGTGAATTGAATTTTTTCCCTCCTGAATTCCTATGTTGAAACCCTAACCCCTAATGTGACTGTATTTGGAGACAGGACCTTTAAGAGGTAATTAAGGTTACATGAGGTCATAAGGGTGCATCCTAATCTGATAGGATTGGTACCCTTATAAGAAGAGAAAGAGACATCCTTTCTCTCTCTCTCCCTGCACATGCACAGAAGAAAGGCCATATAAGGAAGTAGCAAGAAGGCGGCCATGTGCAAGCCAGGAAGAGAGGCCTCGCCAGAACCCAACCACACTGGCGCCTTGGTCTCTGACTTCCAGCCTCCAGGACTGTGAGAAATGACTTTCTGTTGTTTAAGTTGCCCAGTCTGGTATTTTATTATGGCAGTCTGAGCTGACTAATATAAGGTGTAAATACACTTCAAGATTGTGGACTTCCTCAAATGCTAAGCCGAAAACTTTGGTCTTGATTCAGCAGAGAATGGAGAACCCCTGAAGCGGCCTGACCGAGGGGGTGACCTTATCAAAGCCGAGTTTTAGGAAACGTGGCTGCAAGGGGTGCCATGGAGAGAGGGCGAAGGCTGAGTGACCCCCGAGGGGGCTGCTGCACCAATGGAGGCAAGAGGGCGTGAGGGTGGAAAATACAGCTGCAGGAGCAGCAAGGCAGGAAGGGAGGGGATAGAGACTGGGGTGTGGGAAGCAGGACAAGAGCTGGGGGTGTGAGAGGATGGGAGGGAAAAGGGCAGGGTCAACATTGGCTCAGAGGATTCTGGTCTAAGTGGAGGATGGTGGGCCTGCAGCAGAAGTTGGGAAGTAAGGAGCAGGAGCGATGGGAAGGTGGAGGGAGGGAGGGAGGGAGGGTTTTAAGGCAGGAAGATGGACACTAGACATCAGAATCTGATCCAGACACAGAGGCCAAGCACCCTGCCCTGCCCCCAGTCATGGGCTGTGACCGTCAGGAGCCTCACAGCGAAATGGGGACAAGAGCCCATCAGCAGCGAGGGAGGCCCCTGCGAGACAGAGAACATCTCAGGAACAGTTATGGGCTGAACTGAGTCCCTCCCAAATTCATATGCTGGCATCCTAACCCTGAGAACCTCAGAATATGACCTAATTTGGAGTCTTTAACAAGGTAATTAAGTTAAAATGAGGTCATTAGGGTGGCCCGAATCCAATGGGACTGTGTCCTTAGAAAAGGGGAAATTTGGAGACAGACACGCACACAGGGAGAAGGCCGCATGAACATGAAGACAGCCACCTACAGGCCAAGGAGAGGGGCCTGGAGCAGAGTCTCCCCCACAGCCCTCAGAAGGAACCAACCCTGCCCACACCTTGATCTCAGGCCTCTGGCCGCCAGCACCGTGACACAACCAATTTCTGTAGTTTCAGCCACCCAGAGTGTGTGTGTTGTTACGACAGCCCTAGGAAGCTAACCCCGGAGGCAAGGCCCAAACCTGTACAAAGCAAGTAGTTTCTCAATCTTTCCTGGTTGGCACCAGTGACAGCTCCTCCATCACAGGCCTGCAGCAACCTGCCCCGCTTGGCTTGTCCTACAATGAATGCAGCATGCTGGGGCCGAGCTGGGCAGAAGCCCATCCACAGCAGGGGCAGAGGCCACACATCGTGCCCTTCTGCAACTCCAGGCAGCCCGGCTCCAACCTGTGGGTACCACCTCTTCACGGCAGCAAGTGTAGCCTGGTTACGAGCTGTGGCAGCTCAGGGTCCAGGACCACAAACCAGCAGGTACACACCTATCCATGCAATTAAAAAATTGCTACTTACAAAGCATGACCCACTGCGTTTAGTACCTCAAAGTATAATTTCCTTGTAGTGTATTCAAAGCATTATTTCTAGAGTGATTCATTCTTTATAATAACTCCACGGAAACTTGAAATCACTTATTCTTCCTCTCTCTCTCTGCCCCCGACAAAGGTCCGTGTCCTCCGGTGTGTGGAGGAGGATGAGGGAAGTGGGTGCTCTGGAGTCTGACCCATCGGTTTGGGTCCACGGACGAGGGTCTCTGGAGACTACAGGCCTTTAAGACACATCATCGATGCTTTCTCCAAATCAGTTTATGCTTATAGTTGCCATGAGCTCACAAGATAACCAGAGGTTACTAGACAACCTTAAACTTGGTTCCATTACCAGACCAGAATGTCTACGTGCACTGCGAATTAATTTTAAAAGAAATCCTGTAATTATCCTGCGGCCCACCCCCATTACATTGCATTATACTGTGTGTGTGCATTTATTAAAAGCATTAACTTGCTAAATGTAAATATTTAAAATGCACAAGAAACTTTATGATTATGTTTTGGCCTTTCTACCTCTTAAAATATCCTGGGACCTTCAGAAAATGGGAGTGGGTTGGGCTCTCCGAGAATCTCTTTTTGGATGGGGTCTTGGCAACGGACATCAATTTGCAAGGAGAGGGGGGAAAAATGACTTCGCCCCAACTTGGCCTATCCGGGAAAGGCATTTGAATACGTCTGATGAATGAATGGGCATGAAGAGTGGTGTCACCGATTCCAGAACCAGAATGTCATTGTCCCCCTCAGACAACAGCTGGGACAGCTTGCATTGAATATATTCACTGTTAAAACAAACAGCCAGCAAAATATGTGGAAATTCCAGCGGGGTTAAACTCAAAGACCATCAGTTCAGGCCCCACTTCCTGGCTCCACCCTGGCTCTGAGCCCCTAGGGCAGCGGGACACGGAAGGCTGGTCTCCGGACTAAGTGACCTACAGAGACCCTGGTGGTCACTGAGCAGGTGATGGTTGGGTGGAGGGAAGGGAAACGTTAGCAAGAGTTGGAGTCTGCTGCTGCTGGGGACTGAGGGAGACAGCTCAACCTATATTCCTGGAAAGCATCCTTGTTGAGGGGCCTTTGTCCCCTTTGAGGGCACCCGGGGAACACTGGGTAACTCGCGAAGAGGGGCAACTGAAGATGCTTTTGGGAAAATCCAACACGGTGTATAACTCTAGCCATGAGCCAGATCAAGGCAGAGGATAGCTGGCTCCATGGAGTTGGGGGTGAAGAATGAAGAAGTTTAACGGCATCTTATTCTGGGGACTGGGGGCACCTCCCACAGAAAGAAATTCATCTCAAAACACACGAGGTTTCTAGAGAGAATCTTAGGGGATGGAGTAATTCAACAGGCAAGATGTCAACCTGAGTGGAGCCAAGAGAATCTGCTCAAGCCAGCCTGTGGCTGTGTGGGAAGCGTGCATGCACGATTCTACGAAACCCCAAATATCACAGCGTCGTAACTGCTGTGGGTGTGTCTATGTCTGCAGCTTGTCTTGGAAGTGGAAGTTTCTGGAAATCGAGGCAAATATTTGATGACGAAAAGATGTCTTGGCGGTGAACTCCTCCAGGGCAGTGATCAGGTTCAGTTTCTTTTCATTTTGAGTAACTTTTAGGAAATGCTATTTTGTGCCTGACCTGGGCTAGCCCATTGCACGTCCACGGGTTCAGTGAACCCTTGTGGTAACCTGTTTTTCAGATGAGGAAACAGGGGCTCTGAGAAGTGAGGGGATCGTCCCCCAATTAACAGCTAACCGGCAACAGAGCTGGGCTTGGAATCCAGGCCCTCCCACCTCCTGCCTGCCCTCCCCGCTGTGCATTCCTAGAGCCTGGCCCCCAGGAGGTATAAACCACAAACGCCCCATTGATGCGAATGAGCGACAGGGATGACGGTGCAGTCAAACGGGGAAAGAGGTGCACTCAGTTGCCAAGACTCAGCGGGTGTCATCTGTAAAATGGGGACAGTGCTTCCTGCATTCTGTGCCTCACATTAGCGATATAATAATTAGTAACATAGCTATGCCTAAATTAGCAATATAATGATTAGCTGAATAACAGCAATAATAATAATCATACACAATTTTGGAGCACTTATTCTGTGCCTGGCTCTATAGAGTTAAGAGTGGGCTCTGGGGGCTCCACAGCCTGGGTCTAAGTCCCATCTCCCCCACTTACTAGTCACGTGACCATCATCAAGCTACTAAAGCCTCTGTGCCTCAGTTTACTCATCTGTAAAATGGGGACAAAAACAGCACTTCATTGGGTTGGACTGGGGATTAAATGAGACTGTGGACTTAGTGCTCAGCACCACGTCTGACACTGCTCAACAAACATTTGCTGTTACTGTTACAGCTGATGCTGGCATTTCCTGCACTCTCTCATTTCATCTCCCCACAACTCCCTGGGCCCATTAGCCCCTGCCGGGAAATGAGGCTCAGCACAGGTGCTAATTAGCTGTCTGACCAAGTTCACCAGTAGGAGGAGGCAGAACCTGGGCTGACCCCGGAGTGAGTGAGGCCAAGAGCGAGAATGGCCACACCCCCACAAGGTGGTCCGGTTATCCCGTTATTATTATTTTTTCACATATTCATGGGAAGTGTGTCAGGGCTGGCTGAGGAGGTTTCCCCAAGGCACGTGGCTTGTCGCTGAGGGGCAGAGCATTTTGCTGGCTTGCCCTCGTTCAGAAGCAGCCAGGCTGGCTCTGCCGGCCCCCTTTTGGTTTCCAGCAAAGCCAGCACCAGCCAGCCAGTTGGGGCGTGTGCTCATGGACAGAGGGGCCCCGGAGACCTTTATTCTCTGAAGAATGGGGACCCACGAGCACGCCCTGCTCGCCTCATAATTTGGAGCTCTCCAGAGAGGCTGGGCTGATGTTGACACTTACCAGGAAGTAGAGAATAGCTTCTCAACAGATTTTGACATTTTGAAAGCAGCCGGCAAGCCCTGAGTCCCCAGGGGTGAGGAACTGCCAGGCTTCTGATGGGGGGTGATTTCAATATGACAGTCGTCTGACTACCTGATCCCCTTTGTCAGTAGGAGGCTGGGGGGGGGGCAGCGGGCTAAGAGGGGAGAACCCCAAATGGAAATCCCACTTCCTGAGGCCTGAGACCCCCTCTTGCATCAACTAAGGATGGGACGGATGCTTAATTAGTACCTGCAAACAGACGTTCTGCCCTGAAGCAGGGCATGGGTCCACCTCTCGCCCCTTAGGAGGGCAAACCAGGCAGGTAAGGGGAATAGATGCTTAATAAGAAGGGAAGGCGAGAGGGCTTGATTCAAACTCTAAGGTTTTTCAGGGAGAATGTACAAACAGCAGTTTCTCATGTCATTTATCTCAGGTAGCATCCTCTCTTAAAGGGGTTGTTATGTAAACGGCCTTTAGAATGTTGTCAAAACTCAATACCTGTCTCAGGTGGTATTAGCATTAAAGATAAGGATCCTCAGCAAGAAAAAAAAAGGCAATATTATCAGCCACAGCTGTTCCTTTTACTGTAACACCTTTTCCCACTTTCTTCTGGGCAAACTCCTATGTGATCTTCAAAACCCAGGTCAAATGTCACCTCTTCCGGTAAACCTTTCCTGACACCTGCACTTCCCACAGCATTTTGTGTCTCTCTCTATTTTAGGATTCATTGCACTGTACACATGTCTCCCCACATTCATCCATGAGCGTCTCAAGGGCAGGGAGGATGATGTTCGCATATCTTTGCTTCCACCCCAGAGCTATGCACACGGCACGTATTGGGCGAATGCTGGGGGATGGGCAAACTGCTTCATTCTGTCTACCAGCCCAGGCCAGATACAATTGGCAAGGGGATGTTAAAGATGAGCATCACGAAGTCATTCACACGTTGTATCCTAGTGACCAGGGACTTGGGTCTCACTGGTCCCACCCATGGCTGACCCAGACTACTGGCAAGAGAAATGACTGCTAGATACAGATTAACGTCTCAGCCTTCTGAGACTGATTTAGGAGAAGCTGCCTCTATGGCCGATTTTCCTGGAATTTGGACAAACGAGAGCATCAGGGAGGATGGGCCAGACCTCACTATTTCTTCAGGGAGCTAACGGTCTTCTGAGTCAGGAAGTTCTTTCTCATGTCTAGCCTGCATCCGCCCTGCTTCACTTGGGCTCTGTCGCCTTTTGTCTGGTCCTTGGGAAAAATGCAGACCTTCTCCCTCCTACGTGTCCTCCTGAGTCAGGGAAGCAGGTGGTGGCTGGGTCTCTCTTTGTGTTAGTAACAATGCTGACCCCCAACAGATGCCTGAAAAAGCAGCCAACGTGGGTTACAAGTGGGAGGAGGGAAGCAATTCCAGGAGCTCCAGGTAAAGTGCCTTCCAGCAGCAGAGGAGAAGCTGGGCCTAGGAGCCGGTCTTCGGGCCAGAAAGAAGAACACTGCATTTTCTATCAATTTGCTCAGCCTGGAACATTTCTGAGCCCTGTGGTCTGGAGACATCCAGCAGGAGGTAAGAGGGCCATCTCCACGACAACTGAGGCCCTGCGGTTCCGCCTCCTGGCAGCTCTGCATCTGAGAGGCATCTGGAAAACTGAGTCTCAGACAGCAGAGCCAGGAGGATCTCGCGGGCCAGTGGTTCCGAACCTGTTCTTGGGTCATGGAGCGCACTGAGGGTTTGACGATGACAAAGGAGGGACGTAATCCCCAGGCGCTGCTGGTCTCCATGCTGTGCTGCCAGGAGCTCCCAAGTCTAAAGACGTTTGGCAGGTGACCTCAGGAAGACTCAGTCTCCCCAGGGACACGGAATTCTGAGGCCATGGAATTGCCGTGTTAGAGGGGGCCCTGGGGCAATTGCCCAGCGCCACTCCCTGATTGCTAGAGACTGAATGTGTGTCCCCAAAATTCATATGTTGAAACCTAACCCCCAATGTGATGGTCTTGGGGGAGGGGCATTGGGGAGGTGACCGGGTCCTGAGAGCAGAGCCCTCATGAATAGGATTAGTGCCCTTATACGAAGAGACCCCAGAGAGCTCCCTCGCCTCTTCTGCCACGTGAGGACAAGGAGAGAAGATGCCTCCCATGAACCAAGAAGCGGGCCCTCACCAGACCAAACCTGCCGGCGCCTTGATCTCGGACTTCTAACCTCAGAACAGTGAGAAATAAACTTGTGTTGTTTATAAGCCCCCCAGTCCACAATGTTCTGTCACAGCAGCCTGCCCGGACTGAGACGTGGTCACTTCATCACGATGCCCTGCAAAGAAGGCCCGTGGTCCTACTACTCATGCCTGCCCTGTTCCCGACACCCACCCAGACTCCTCAGGCTTGAAGTTCAAGGTCACGTTTCTCAGGCTGTCACTGTCTAACCGAGGTGGACGGCAGGAGAGGAAATGGCCATAATTCTGCCATTGCTCAGATTTAAGCAATGACTTTAAGGGTCTTTTTAGTGGGGTCTAGGCTTCCTCAGCTGCTTCCCTATAACCCGGATCTCAGAGGCTGCTGGGGACCACCAATTACAAACTCTGATACCGAGAGGGGACAGGCAGGTAAGGGAAATTAGTAAAGTGCGTGTGTGAGGGAGTAATTTCAAGATAGAACATGAGGTTGCCTATTAAACACAAAAGACTATTCTTCATTTTCATAAAACAAATCTTTCTCATCTTTCCGGAAACATATGAACCTCTTGTTCTGTCTCTTCTTATCCCTTATCATAAAGATATGGATACAAAAGATCTAACTTTCATCCTATTATAAGAGAATCAACAGCACTAACGTTATAACAAATGACAACAGACACTGGCCTTAATGAGAGGGAGACAACAGGGAGTGGTGGGGATTGTGGAAAACTGCAGAGCCCATGCTGTGTCTAGAGGGGGCAGCTGCTACTCAGTCCAGGCGGATTATTGCCCCATAAGAACATAAGCTCAATGCGGTCAGATCACCCACATTTTTAAGAGAAGCTGTAAATATGATATTTAAATAAAATTTTGAAACATCGGCAATAAATTCCAAGTGTAAACATCAATTGTCTCTTAGGACAATACAGTGCAAACCTAACAAATCATGTCTACAGCCTGTATCTGGCCTGAGGCTGCCTCTTTCTGTTCTTTGTCTTGGGAGGGTTTGAATGATGGCAACACCGTTTTATTTTCAATTAAGAAAGAAAATATAAAGAAAAATTCTAACATTGTTCGTTTAATCATTGATGGATAATAGTCCTCTCACGCTCACAGCGTGGCCATGATTTTTGAGGACAGCATCATAGAAACCTACATTGTGCTCATCCTCCAGACACTCCCAGATGCCACTGCAAGAGGGAGAGTAATGGGCCAGCAGGAGCATGAATCTGACTACTGCAGAATCCCTCAGGTCCTTATCTTCCTGGCCAGCCACAGCAGCTGAGAAAGGCATCCCCACTGAGAGACTGGAATGGCCCATCCTCCCCGTGAAGCTATGTAGAGAGGCTCCAAGCCATCGCTCAGTTGGGATGGGGATGGAAGGTGATGATGGCAACCCCGCCTGTGCCATCCAGGGCTTGGGGCAGGTGGAGGGAAGGAAGGAGGCGACCTGGGCCATCTCCCCATTCTGACCTCCTGCTGGTCGGTCCATCGGGACCCACTGCAATGCAGAGGCGGGGCGGGAAATCCACATGCTTCACTAGGGATGCTCTGGCTTGGTCCCACAGCCGCCTGGGCAGGTGAGAAAAAAGTGCCACTGATCTCTAGCCAAATCCCGACTCTCAGGAAACCATGTTGACTCAGCCGTCAAAACACATCTCAGCAAATTGGCAAAGACTAAAAAGTTTGATAACACAGCAAGTTGGTGAGGCTGTGCAGAAACACTCTTCTGCTTGGCTGGTAGGACGGGTACAACCTCTATGGTGAGCAATTTGGCAATTTCTGCCCAAATCACAACATACATGACCTCTGACCCAATAATTCCACTTCTAGGAATTTATTCTATTGATAAGCCTGCCCATATGCCAAATGAGGTAGTTATACAATGTCACTCATCACAGCCATGTCATAGCAAAATATTGGCAATGATCTAAATGTCCATCATGGAGGTGTGGCTCAACAAATTATGGCAGAACCAAACAAGGGAATGCTATGCAGCTGTGAAAAAGAACCAGGACTCTCTTTATCTACTAATTGGGACTAATCACCAAGATATGTTGATATGTAAAAAAGCAAGGTACAAAATGATATGTATAATGTGCTCTCATTTGTGTAAAAAATATATCAAAATAATGTTTGTGTCTGTCTATGCATAAAATGTTACTAAAAGGACCACAAAAATGATGAATATTGCTTACCTCTGTGGAGGGAAACTGTGTGTCTGGGTTTAGGGGAGAGAGAAAAGCTTTTCACCATGCATCTTTTATATCCTTTAAATTTGGAACCATGTGAATGCCTTTCATGGTAGAAACAATTAAAATTTGAAAAATGGCAAGCTCACAAAGAAAACAAAACAAAGCAAAAGCCAAAATCCATATTCCAGGATAAGCACTCCTGGCCCCAGCCCCCCGAGGGCTCCAGCCATGGTGGCGGATTCCAGTCCAGCATGTTTTGGGGTTTGGCTCCCCTCACCGCATCTTCACACCCGAGAGGGTTCAGGGAGCCGTGGAGCATGGGTGCCAGGTTGGCACCACCCGCTTACCTGCTCCTTCTCTGAATACGGGTTGTTGAGGACGACGGGCACGTTGCCCTTCCCCCACAGGTCGTTGAAGACTCGGTCGTTCTCCACGCCGAGGGGCAGTGGTTTGTGTGACTTGCCATCCAGGTCTCTGCAAAGCAAGGCAGGGGAGGTGAGGAAGGTGTGATGTCGGAAGGACCGGCTGGTGGCCCTGGTCTGGAAGTCCTGAGTCAGCACAGAACCTCCACGGTTCACCCACAGCACCGTACGCGGAGCCAGCGTGCCTTGGGCGCCCAGCCTGACGCTGCGTAGGGTCACCAGCGACGGGTGGAAGCAGCCCTGTTGTCAGGCGTGAACATGAGCTCATCAAGTCGGCACCGATGGCTGACACACACCCGTCTTTGTGAACATCATCTCAGAAGGGCTGTGATGTGCATTTTGCTCCCCTCCCCCATTTCATAGATCTAGAAACACAGGAGGCCCATCTCCTAGCAGAACCCCAGGACAACTTAATGCCCACAAGATTTAATGGTGGAAAATGTAGGAGGCGGGAGGGGTGGGGAAGGAAACCAGTCCTGGGGGCCAGGGTGGTAAGTCATTCCATCGCTGAGACACTGATTTATGTAAGTTTTAGTTAATTTAATCCTTGTGACAACCCTATGAGGTAGGTATGAATATTAATCACCATTCTACAGATGGAGTGAGTGAGACAGAAGCTAAGTTGCCCAAGGTCACAGTATTGCAGCCTACTCTTCACCCATTCTGAAGTGGAGGCTCTCGTTACTGTCATCATTTATCATCAGCATTATCATTATCATCGCCACCACCATTGCTGCCACCACCAGCATCATTGTCGCTACCGTCACCATCACCACCATTACCATCACCACTGCCATCGTTCTTAAAATCATCACCATCACTATCATAATCATCATCATCCAACATCTCCTCCTTATCAGCATAGCCATCACCACCACAGACACACGACCATCATCGCCAGTGTTAGTATCATCCTCATTATCACTATCACCATTGCCGTAATCAACCTCATCCTCCTCATCACCTTCATCCCATCATAATCTTGATTACCAGCACCATCATTACCAGCATCGCCCCCCCTCCTCTATTATCACCATCATCATCCTCACAATCTCCACCAGATGAAGAAACAGAAGCTCAGAGAGGTTAAGTCACCAGCCTAAGCGACACTGCTAGTGATGGTGGAGTTGGGATTCAAAACCAAGCTTATTTCTGATTCTAGAGGCTGCCTTCTTAACCGTGAAGCTTTCCTGGCTGCCCGCTTGTGACCTCTAATAGGTTCGGAGGAGGCTGTCTCAGCCAGGTTCCACACACTGGCCATCCTCTGCGACGGACAGAAGTCACGGCTGAGATGGGACTGACTTCGCATTAAAATCCACATCTCCCTGCCAGCCCCGCCTCACCTCGGTTCCTCCACCCTCTGAGCTCTACCCTCTGCTTCCTGACAACCTGCCTCTTTGTAATCCTCGCATCCAGTTTTACTCTGACTACGGCATCTGTCTGTTCTCCAGCCTTGGGCAATGTGGCTGCTCTGTGGCTCATCTCGGTTTTGGTCCCAGGTGTCAAGGCTGGCCCTCGTCTAGCCCTTTGTTCTATGTTCTCAGCTTTGAGGACGCCCTGTCTTGGCTCCATAATTTCCACCAACCCCTGATCCGGTGCTGATGGTCATTTGGGATGAATTAGAAGCCAGAGCCCAGGGGAGTGCATAGTCCCGAGCAGCCCCTCCGGCTGCTCACTTGGGGGCTGCCAGACCCCTCTCTTTGCTGTATTTCACAAAGTCCCGGCGGCCCACGTCTAAGCCACTTCCGCTCTTCTGCTTGGAGAGGTCAGCAATTGTCAGACGGAACATTCTGTTTTACCCTCTTTAAAATGTCACTGAAACACACTGGGAGTCGTTCTTGATTACAGATATTTTCCAAGTCAATGGTTTACCTACGTGGTGATAAACAGACGAATTGTCTGTCAAGAGGGCTGCTCTAAATGTCACTCAGCTCCCTCTCAGCTCCGAAACTCCTGATTCTAGGATCTCACATGGCCACAAATGGGGATTCGGCAGAGGAGGGAAGAGGTGGATATTGTTCGAACATCTGTAATGTACCAGGCACTTGCACAGAAGTTATTTCATTTAACCTCAATGGACATGCATAGTCCTATTTTACAGACGCAAAAACTGAGCCCAGAGAAGTTACGTAAGTTTCCCGGGGCTGTGCAGTAAGCGCACAGCAGAGCTGGAATTCGAAACTGGGTCTGATGGCTGCTGGGCCCAGATCCTTCCTTTTTTTAAACAGTGACAGGAAAACCTATTCACGTTAAGCCAGAGGCTAAGGAGCAAGTTATCCAACATCTTTTGCTGAATGAGGCCAGTTTACAAAATAGCCAGGGTACAATTACCCAGGCAATTCTGAAACGGCTCTCGCGGCTCGTCCTGTGTGAATCTGCAGGCAGAGCTGCTGTCACTGTCATCCTTGTTTTTGTTTTTAAGCCTTTAACGCCTTTGTTTAAATAATGCATTTGAAGTGTTTTGTCAACACGGACTTATTTAAGAGTCCTGTGTCATGAGCAGGGGAAGAATGTTTTTAATATGGGACCATGGGGAGCATCCGGATTGAGCTATTTTGCTTTTATTTATCCAGGAGCAAAACCAGGAGATTTAGGTAGATTCCCCACCCTGCGTCTGGCAGCGATAACCGAGGTCTGAGGGAAATATCTGGCTCATTGCTAGAATTTGCTCACCCGGGAAGCCAGCTGCTGGACGGGTTCTTGTGGGCAGTGTGGCACTGGACGGTGGATAGGGTGGAATCGGGTTCAACTTTTGACTTTGCTGGTTACAAGCTGTGCAACTTTGGATATTTTGGACACTTAAGCTTTCCAATTCTTAGTTTATTCATCTCTAGAATAGGGTTAAAAATAATACCCAGTGCAGGGAGTTGCTGCAATGGTTAAATGATCTAAAGCTTACCGCGCTACCACGTGGCACCTGCTGTCGCTCGTACTATTCATTTGCTTATGGGCTGATCGGACAGAAACAGAAAGGGAGATGCTGGTTCTGCAGGAAACAGCCAAGATTTCTCTAAGCCAGCGTGCTCTGGGAGAACCTTCCGGCACGACGGAGACATTCTACATCTGTGCTGTCCAGCATTCCAGCCACTAGGCACTGTGGCAACGGAGTGCTGGCACTTGGCTACTGTCGGTGAGGGACTGAATGTTTAATTGTATTTAACTGCAATTAAATTTAAGTAGCCGTATGTGGCCAGTGGCGACAGTATTGGACAGAGCAGCTGGAAGCCTTAATGTCTCTGAGGACTGGGAAATCAAGGGACACACGGCTTCCAGCTGAGAGAGGGGTGTCTTCCCTGGGGTGAGGGGGTCCCAGGCAGGGATGTCTGTACTCAGACCCTTTCTGAGCTGTCATGTCTTGTTCACAGAGCCCAGGAATTTGAGAATTCTCTGCTTCCCTTCTAGATTCCCACCTCTCACCATTCTCAGCCTTGACCTCCACTCTCCACTGTTCCCGGGGAGCACACTGTGTCCACTCTGACATGTACACTTGCCCTCCCAGGATGCCCTTTCATCTTCCCTCTGCCGAGAGCTGACTCCTACTCACCCTTCAAGGCCCACTTCACAGCCCACCTCTCCTGGGGGTTAAATAAGGTCATGCACGTAAAATGCCTAGCACACAGTCGGCACTAACTAAACAAGAGCTATGTTTATCTTCATTGACAACTAAGGAAACTGAAGCTCAGAGAGATTAGGTCATTTGTCGAAGGTCACACTGCCAGCGAGCAGTGGGGAAAGCTTGAGTCAATTGTCTCCTTCTTGCTGTTCTCCTAGCTGAGAATCACCGAGAACAGGGCTTTTAGGGGTGGGGGAGTGGCTTGATGGGACCTTATGCTTGTAAAAAACCTCAAATTCAGATATTGGGTATTCCCTCCAAAGGCAGTAGAGCTGCTGAATGTATTTATCTGTTAAATGCAATTTTGGTAACTCTGATGCATCATTTCCTCCCTTAAATAAATATACTGGGAGCCCCTAGATGGAGGCGGATGGGCCTGTCTTGACGTCTCAGAAGCCTGGACAGTGGCTCTCCTTTGTCAGTGCTCAGGGTTCCTGGTCCCGCCCAGCTGCCCAGAGTGGTCTCAGTTTAGATCAGGGTTTCTCAATCTGGAACTATTGATATTTTGGGCCAGATAATTCTTTGCTGTGGGGGGCTGTGCTGTGCATTGTAGGATGTTTAGCAGCCTCCCTGGTCTGTACCCATGAGATGCCAGTAACTGCCCCAGTGCCCTTGACAGTTGTGACAACCAAAAACGTCTCCAGACATCACCCAGTGTCCCTTTGGGGAGGAAGCAACATGTACTCTTCCCTATTGAGAAGCACTGGCTTAGATGCAGCTGAGGACGCCAATCTCAAGCTTCCCACTGCCTCCCATCCTTGCTCTACACCCACCCAAGGGCTCGCCAGCATTTATTTGCTAGTCCCTTATTCCCAGGCCTCACTCAGTGGCTCCCACCTCCTCTCAGGCATTCTCATCCCTCTGGAAAGGCCATCCTCCCATGACCTTGGCAGTCTGGGTGGACCAGTGTCTCCAGAGCCATCATGTGGTCACATTTGGTGGTTCTCAAACTTCATCAGAATCAACCAAGGGGGTTGGAAAACTGCCAGAGCCCGCCCCCTGGCGAGTCTGAAGAAGGGGGTGTATGTGGGAACCCTGGAATCTGCATTGGCAAAAGCACCCCACAGGGGGCATGGACACCCCTGAAGCCCCACCTCCCTGGAAGAGCTCTGCCCGACTCTAGCAGTGAAGAGCACGACTCCCTCCTGGCTAGAAACGTCACCGCCCCCCAGCTCTCCTGCTCCCCTCCGCTTTCCTCCTATAAGACCAGCACGCACCTGGTGAGCGTTTTCTACGCCTCTGGCAAGGACTCAGCTAAAGCCCTTTTTCTTCCACTTCGCTAGCTGGATGATCGTACTCCAGCCAAGAGTCGGTCTAGCATCTCGAAACCTTCTGAGAACCTTTGCCAGATCCTTTCAACTGAGGCTTGGTGGGAGCCAGGGCCCCCTGACCTGTCACAAAGCGGGGACGGGGTCCTGGGCCTGACTCCATAGGAAGTTTGCATGGTGTTAGTCGGCCCAGTGCTGACCACTAACCAACCCCGAGGACCCAGGACGGCAAGCAGGTGGGCCAGGCCTGCAGACGGGGCCTGCCTGCTCAACCAGGCGACGAGGCTGCTGAGGAGCAGCTGGTCCTGGCAGGAAGCCTGCCTGCGTCTCTCAGCACACTCCCCTTCTCGCCCTCCCCGCGCCAACAGCCTTTGGTTTCTGCCTCCACCTGGCCGTGGATGCTGGGAGCGGAGTTAAAGCAGGAAGACTTGGGGGCTATGGAAGCTGGCTCTGGGGTCTCTGCAAAGCTTTTCTCCTAGATTTCATCATCCTGGTGTAGGGGAGATCTCGATAGAGAAAAGGAGATCTCGATAGAGGGCCTCTGGGCTCAGGAACAACCATGGTTCTCATTCCTCATGTCACACAAGCTTGGCAGAATCCTCAAACTCGCGTCTACAGGGTCCGGGCTGGGCCGATCAGGCTGAATTTGGATGCTGGGGAACTGGAGAGCCCAGGACAGCCCCTGTCCAGGTCCCGGGGCTGGTTGTCTGACCAGGATGTGGACTTTGTGCTAACAGCTCTTCTAATATATTTTATTTTTTTCTGAGAGGCTGGAAACCAGTTTTAATGTGAAATCTCTTGATTTCTCTATTTTGCCACAAATTCACTTTTCCAGAAAACTCTGCAGGCCAAATAAAAGTCATGGGAGAATGGGGTGTGACCTTCAACCTCCAGTTTGTGACCTCTGACCTAAAGGGATGTTGGAGCTCCTCCTCCTGGAGTGATGGAGAGGGCGCCTGGAGCGGTAAACCTTCTGGGTGCGGCTCGACAGGGGGTAAGCTGGTCAGCTGCTCGCCTGCAATGAGCAGTGACCACCACTGACCTCGGGAGGAACCTGAATGGTAGTTCTGGAAGGAATCTTGGGGCTCCTCTGGTCCACATACCATTTTTACAGATGGAGAGACTAAGGCCCAGAGAGGGGAAGGGGTTTTCCTAAAAGACGTAGGCAAAGGGTCACTAAACCCAGTCCAGAGAGACCTCATGGTGACGGCAACGGGGACAGCTATGGGTCAGCGGCAGGGCCTGGCCACAGCACTGCTCAATGGGGCTTGCCGGATGAGTGTGCGAGGCTGAATAATGGCCCCAAAGAGACCAGGTCCAAGTCCCTGGAGCCCACATACGTCCCCATGGAAGAAGGGGCTTCGCAGGTGCGATTCAGTCAAGGGTCTTGAAAATGGGGAGATTATTCTGGATTATCTGGATGGGCCTAAATACCATCAAAGTGTCCTTATAAGAAGGAAGCTGATGGAGATTCGACTACAGAAGAGGAAGGGCACTGATGACTGAAGCAAGACACACACTGCTGGCTTTAAGATCGAGGAGGGGACACAAGCCAAGGAAGGCAAGGAATTCAGTTCCAGAAGGTGGAGCAGGCAAGGAAACGGATTCTGCTGTAGAGCCTCCCGAAGGAACGCAGCCCTGTGGACACTTTGACCTGATTTTAGCACCGTGAGACCCACTCCAGACTTAAGACCTCCAGAACTATAAGAGGATAAATGTGTGTCACTTAAGCCACCACGTTTGTGGGCTTTTGTTACAGCAGCCATGGGAAATTGATACAGTGAGTGGGTGGGGACAGGGACAGGATGACATGGTGGCAGGAGGGTTGGTGGTCCCTGCCCCTCTGTCTGTTCTCATGGCCTGCCACACTCGCCTACTCGCACTCAAGCCCCAAGGCCTCCTTTCAGTTCCTTGAATGCCCCAACCTCAGGGCCTTTGCTCCTGCTGTGCCCTCTGTCAGCAACGCCCTTCCCTAGATGGCACATGGTTCGCAGCTTCTGGCCTCAGTGTAAATGTCGCCTCTTCAGAGAGGCCTTCTCTGACCCTTCAATCTACCCAAACCCAGGCTGTGTTCCTTCAAATCACTGTTTTATTTCCTTCCTAGCACACAACACAATCTAAAACAATTGCATATGTCCAGTTGTTTACTATTCATTTCTAGTCTATGATCTGACTCCAAACGGCAGAGCTTCATCAACAGATCCCCAGTTCTGAGGACGATATCTGGGGTGGAAGAGATGCTCAATAAATATTTGTTGAATGAAAGATGGTGAGAAACAGCCTGGTTACGCGCCATTTGGGGTGGGTGGGTTTATTCCATAGCTCTTCCCAGAAGGAGGGGCTGGGTGCCACTTGACAAGATGGCAGGGACACAGATGGAAAGAGGGTGTGATGGGAGAGTCACGACTACAAATAGGACCTCTCTGCTCCACCCAGGAAAGGACGGCCGGGGAGCCACACACGTCCCGACGGTTGAGGTGAGAGGGCAGAGCTGCAGTGAGATCTGCTATGACAGCACCGTCAGTGAGTCAATTCCTTGGTGGGAAACTCCCAGCAGAGTCGTTCAAGGCTCTGAGGCGTGCCAAGCACGGCCAGGGGGAGATCGGCCACCACAGACAGTCCTGGAAGCCACGCTGTCATTGGCCGCGCTGAGTCGGTTCTCCAGGGGGGCTGTCTTTCATAGACAGCACCTTGGGGCCTCAGTTTCCCTTTCAGACTGAGAAAATATTCTGAAGTCTTCAGAAACTGGATGGCGAGTGGCCAAAAGTGCAATCTACAAAGTCAGGAGAGGTCAAGAGCACAGGCCTGCGGTCAAGTCCTGGCTTTGTCACTTGCTAGCTGTGTGACCTGAGACAAGTGACCACTCCTCTCTGAGCCTTAGTTTCTTTCTCAGGAAAATGGAGTGCTATGAGGAGCAGATGAAGTACTTGATGTAAAGACCTTAGCCTGGGGCCAGGCCCACCTGGAGTACTCAGTAGAGGTTACCCAGCAGAATGATTTTAAAACTTGGGCTTGTCACAGAAGGCCTCTTCCCCCCAACTAAGCTGATTCTCTAGGGTCAAAATTGACTTCTGTTTCTCCAGCCACATTCTCTTATCTGGTTTCTCTTTAATTTTAGACACTCCTAGTGAGATTTCTAGGTAGAACCAGGACCAGCACCCTGTGGCCAGTGCTGTGTGACCCTGGGCAAGTTGCTTCACCTCTCTGAGCTTCAGTTCCCTCATCTATAAGGGGGCTGAAACCACACATTCTACTTAGAGAGCCGAATTCATGCAAGCTCTGAGGAGGTGACTGTGCTGAAGGTAATCTAAGAAACCAAGTGCCCTGCAGTGGAGAAGTTATCAGAGCGCAGGGTGAGGTGGGCCGGCTGGTCCAGATGGATGCTTGGACCAGGGACCTTGGCCTCTTTAAAACCCTCCTTCAGGGCAGCAAGCTGAGCAACCTGGATATCTTCTGACATGCAGCCGTTTAAAGGGACCGCTCCCAAATGCAGCAGGCCCAGGAAGTTCCTGGATTTCTCTTCCTTACGCATCCTCATGCTGCCACCACCTGCCAGGGCCACCGCCCCCCAGGAGGAAGGGATGAGTCTGTGTCTAGAATAAACATCACTTCTCCCCCACCTCAGGGCGAGCATCCCCGGACAACAGGACCAGGGATGCCTCAGGAGAGAAAGGGGCAAGACAGAGCCGGAGAGTAAGTCTGTGTCCACGAGGAGAGGACGATGGAAGGAAGCACATGCGGCCAAGAGAATGGGAGAGTGGGGGGCATTACTGAGGACCAGCGATGGCTGCAGCCTCGGCTCGGGCCCCAGAAGGTGGGTGTGACCTGGATGTGGGGCTCCCGGCCTGGAGGGCAGCTGGCCTCATGGTCACCTGTCCATCCAGCATCCAGGATGCCAGTTCTGACCCCCACCCCAAAATGCAGCCCGGATGGAGTGGCCCCTGGGAAGATGAGTCATTTCCAGGCAGCCTCGTGTTCCAAGGGGCTTGCACCCTCCCAGGCCTGCCAACTCCGAGAGTGACCCCAAAGAATCCTCTGTCTCCAGGCTTCCATTTCCTGACTTGGGATGCTGATTCTCAATGAGGCACTTATTTCAGCCGCTAGGAGGCAGTGTGGCAATTTGTGAGTGCACGTTGGGTTGTTAACGATGATGGTGAGAAGGCTCCTGGCATGACAGTGGGAGGGAGGTGGCCTCAGGGGTGGTGGATACCCTGCTACGCCAGCGACAAACCCACATAAAGAAGAAAGGTCCTGGCTGCCTCACGACCTTTGGACATCCACACAGATAAAAAACAGGCTTAAATTCCTGAGCCACGGTCCCAATGTGGGCTTATGTATAGATAGGGCTTTCAGGCAGACTGACTTTTCCACGCATGCAACTGTTGGGTAAATCAAAGAAAGACAGGACATCGTTTTATTGGGAGTCGTTCACCATTTTGGAAAAGCACGTCACCAAGGCGACACTGCTGGTGGCATTTGAGTTGCCAAAACCATACACCTGTGGCAATCCGCATTTGATGCTATCGTGTCTACAGCAATTCTGTGTCTAGGGGCAAACGTCTGACCATTTTGGTGGAGTCTGGCCTGAGCACTGATATATTCACTGATAGGTTCTGGTATCATAAATTACTTTTATGCTCCGTCACTTTTATCTTACAGTTAGGGCATTATATTGGTTAAAAAGTGTAAAGCGTGGGTAGGTTATATGATCTCTGAATTAGCACCTGGTTAGTAAAGGGTAAAATAGTTTAAAAATATTTGTTAAAAATGGGGGGCTTTGAGTCCGGCACGGTGAGCCACTGAGCCAGGCGGGCACCCTCTATTATTAAATATTACTCACCCTTAGAACCACTCACCTTAGTGGGGTTCATGGAGCCCTTACTCACCCTGGGTCACTTTCTCCCGAACCTGACTGCCCCCAGAACGGTATTTTCTGCTCCTTTTGCTCAGACAACTGTGCTGTGTGCAAGGCTGCCGCGAGGTCAATGGAGGGAGGACCGTGATGGATGAGGGCAGGCGGAGAGCTCAGATGCAGGTCTGCCAGAGCAGGACCCCAAGTCAGAGCGGCCTGTCCCTCCCTCGTCCTCGGGCAAGCAAAGGCTGCTGCCCCAAGATGGTGTTGGAGAGGCCCCTCGGGGTCGGGCTCCCGTTAAACTCCTTCCCACTCCACGATCCTGTCCGCGCCCGGCGGCCTGCACCTGCCCTTTGTGTCCCAGACTGTCGGCTGGGAGAGGGCCACACTGGCTCCTCGGAGGGGAGGGCCCAGCTCTCAGCGATGGGAGGGACTTGTCTATACCACACACGGGGAGTCAGACTCCTGGGCGGGTGGGGGTGTGACAGAAACAGAGCCCCGGGGAATTCTGATGCTCAGCAGCCCATGCCCACTCAAGAATCAGAAGCAAGCATATGGAACATTAGCTACTCTCAGGATTCAGCTGCCCGTGGGGAGGGGACTGCCCTCTCAAGGCAAGAGGGCCCCCTTCAGTGTCCCACTGGTCCTCGTGCGAGAGGCGGTGTGAGGGTGAGGAGGCATACATAGGATCGGGAGGGAGGGGTCGTGCCCATGAGCCTTTGAGGAGGGCCTTTCAATGCCCCCGGACAACAAGACCAACGATGGGTGCTGGATTTTACAGCTGCTTTGCAATTTAAGTCCATGGAATGAGACCCGAGGGGATGCTGGCGGCCCAGAAGCTACATGGAGACTAAACATGCCACCTGCGCTGCTGCTGTAGGGACCCCTGGGAGGTGGCAGCCGCCCTGAGGGCTGGGGTCTAGCCTGGGTGGCCTCCTGTGCTGGTCATGCGTGAACCAGGCCCCAGATCTCTGCCAGCCAGGAGAACCCCGAGGACTGATCCTGGCCCCCAGCTCTGGAAGTGGACATCAGGGGCCCGGTCCGTCGCCCCACCAAGAGGGTCCCACCACGTCCTGTGCACCGGGGTCAAGACTCCCTGTCTGCCGACTCATGGACATGGGACCAAAGGTGTGGGGGGGACTCCAGGGTGACCCCAGGGAACTCGAAGAAGAGAGAAGGAGCAGGTTGGAGGGCGGGGCTCAAAGGGCAGGAAGTCACCGTGCTTCCCCTCTGCCCAGGGGCTTCCAGCAGAGCCTCATCTTCCTACTGGTGGGCTCTGGGGTCTTGCTGGAATCAGCTTCCTTTTTGCCCAGGTGTGGGACATTGGGCAAGCCCAGAATGTAATGGGGGCTGAGGTGGGCCGCCATGGACTTAGAGGCCCACCAAAGGGCAGTTTTGGGGCTGCCCCATCAGGAAGGAGGACTGGATCCCACTCAGTTCCCCAAACACCCCAGGTACTCTCGCACCCCAGGACCTTGGCACCTGCCGTTTCCTCTGCCTGGAACACTCCTCCTCCACAAAGTTGCAAGGCTCCCTTTCCCCATTCTCTGAGGGTCTTCCAATGTCGCCTTCCTAATGAGACCTGCCCAGACTCCCTATCTGAAATTCCATGCTGCCCAACACTTCCTACCCCATCCCTGTTCTGGGTACCTCCTTAGCACGTATCACGAATGGACTACCTATTATGCTTCTTCATCTTGTTTATTCTTTGTCTATTTCATTCACTGCTCCATCCCTGGAGCCCAGAAGTGTCGGGCACACAGTAGGTCCTCAACGAACATTTGGTAAATGAATCAATGCAGGGCCTGCAAAGCTATTTATTTATTACAGGCCCCGGAGGGACTTCCTGGTGACCTCTAAATGTTCTTGGGACACTCAGGGGTCCTTGGGGAGGGGGTTGGGGAATCTTGGCCTGGATTTCTGGGTGGCCCCAGACCTGACTTGGCCCCAGAGCCACCTCCCTCTACAGTCAGGGGTGGGTAGGAGGGGACTGCCGAGACCCACCCTGGTAGCCCTGGGGGCTGTGGGGTCAGTGCTAGACCTGAGATGACAGTGAAAGGAGGCAGAAAGGATCTTCTCTCTCTCGTACCTCCTGATCCACCAGTCTCGGCCCAGCTGCCGAGCCTTCCCCAGAGGAGCTAGAATCGCCCACTGTGCTGCCAGCTCTCCTCCCCCACAGAATCAGAAAATGCCAATCTGGCAAACACAGAGGGGCTGGTACCCAGTTCTTTGAGTTCTAGTATCAGCTCCCGCATGATCTGAGCAGGGCCACTGCTCTGGGGAGCTGGGGCCAATTCCCTACTCTGATTCCATTCCCTTCCTTTAGAACTGCCTTGCCCTCGACCTGCTGTCCCAGGGAGAGTGCTGGTTCAGGCTGCGGGTTGCCCAGCACTCAGCTCGTCCCCTCTCTGTTCTCAGAGCCCTGGCATCCACTCCATGCCGGGGTCTGCCATGCACACGTGCCTCTCACTCCCTGGGTGACCCCAGGGAAGGCCCTCCTGCCCCAAACCTCAGTCTTGTCACCCGTGAAATGCAGATTGCGAAAAGATCCACCTTGTGGGGTGGCTGGAGGATTAGATGGGAAAAAGACCGGAAGACATGATGTGGGCTGCCATGATGATTAGCTCCGGGATTTGTGGCAAGAGGAACATCCTAGGAGCTATGCCCACTCCGCTCTTGCAATTGCAATTTTAAGGGAAAGAGGCAAGGGAGGCGAGTGGCCGTGCCTGTGCAGACGTCTGGGACAGCTCAGGCTGGCTTCTGGGCTGTGAGATGGAGTTCGGGACGTGCCTGTGCACAACACACACACACACGCATCAGTGGAGCTTACCTGTCAACCTGGACTTCTGCATCTTTTGTCTCCATCTTGGCAGGTCCCCCTCCATTGATGCCTTTGCCCCCACTGGCGAGAAGGCTCAGCACAGGCTCTATCTCTCTGAGTAGTTCATTGTTCTTCCCGCTGCCCTGGAGGGCGATCCCGGCACTTTTCTTGGCAGGCTCCTGGCTTGAGGGCCTGGGAGCCAGGCCATTGGTGTGGCAGAGCGAGCCAGCTTCCTGTCTATTGTCTTGGGCATGCTGTGGCCCATTGCCAGGACCTGTGGCCCCATCCACGGTGAGTGGCTGCTCCTTGCTGGCCGATGGCTGGTGGGACAGATCGATGGCTGCAGTGGGGGGACCCAGGGGCCGTGTCACACGGATGGTCTTAGGGGTCCCGTCTCCAGTGAAGGTGGTCTCCAGGTGCGTGGTGAAGCCCTCAGGACCCCTCAGAATGAGGACCACGTGGGTCTCGGAGGCAATGCCCCTGAGGACCTCCAGCGCGCTGTCGTAGCTCAGGTCCACCAGGGGCTGGCCATTGACAGCAAGAATGATGTCTCCAGCCTGGATGAGGCCGCTCTGCTCCGCGGCACCCCCTCGAATCAGGTCTGAGATGATCACGGGCGGCTTGCTCACCCGCTCCTTCACCAAGAATCCCAGGCCCCCCACTTTGCGCTTGAAGAGGCGGACGGAGATGACATTGGGTTGGATTTGTTGAACACTAAACATGTGATTCTCCATGGCATCCATTGTCCAAAGGTCTGACGACCTCCAAATATGTCAAGCCAAGACCGTTTCAGCAGGAGGAGCCAGGCTTCAGGCTGTGCAAAGAGAAGGAGCTGGGGGCCGGTGCTGCAGGGGCTGCAGGAGCCTGGAGAGCAAGCTGCTCTGGGGCTTTGGTCTTCTCTGTCTTTGACGTCAACTCGGCGTCATCCACTCATTGCTGTTCGGCCATCGGTGGCATGATCTCATGCGTCTGCCTCCTTCCCTGTTCTCTAAGGAAGCGATGGTTGATCAGGCAGACGTCAGGAGAAGCAGTGGGACGTGTCCCTAAGCGACAGGCCAGGCGGACTGGGGAGAAGTGTCTGGTGGATGTGTCTAGATGTGTCTAGAGGTGACGCATGCTAGTGTGGACTCTTCTCTGGGCATCGCCAGCCCACTAGATGCAGATCAGATCTGGGGCTTCCTGAGCTGAAGAGAAGGAACAGGGAAGGGATGAAGAGAATTAAAAAGATTGATGTGGAGTGCCCAAACCACCTTCAAAACTAAGATGGAAAACGCAGCCAACTGAGAAGTCTAGCCATGAGATGCTCTGGAGTTTTGAAGCCAACACAGAAGTGAAATCCTTCTTCCTCGAGGGAGAGACCTCCCCAGTTAGCTGCAAATTGCCTGGTTTCATCAAAGCCCTCCGAGACCAAGGGTCTCCCTGGGGAAACCACTGACAGTCAGCCCCAGAAATCAGATGGCAAGAGTCATAAGACCTCTCTTATCTCTTTCCTACCGCAAGAAGTCACCACTCCAACTTGTCACGCGACCTTTGGCTCAGTGTGTTTCACAAACATTTCCCATTCACAGGTCAGGAGCTCAGCTGACACTGATCTTTGGGCTCTCCATTTCGGCCACACTCCAAGCCCCCACAACAAACCTACTAGAAGGTGAATGATGCCACCTTCTGAGGAACCACCGACGAGCAATGTCAGTTGGCCTTTATGACCATTTTTGTAATTATTGACTTATTTTGGATTCAAAAGGACAGATTTGGCCACATTACAAACTATTATAAACCATATTTTGTATAGTAATTACTAAAGATGTGGGGCCACACAAAACTCTGGAGGACATCTCTACTCTGTAGACCGCTTGAGACCCTAATGGAGAAACATTAGGAAGAGTGGACTGAGTACTCCTAGCGTAAGGGCATAACAGGAGTTCAATGAGTGTTTACTGAATGAAGAAGAAAAATCCCCAAAGACTAAACATAGCAGACACTGATTGAGTACATAACGCTCTTAATGTATATTTTTTTCTCCTTTGATCTGTAACAGACAAAAAGACCAACCCTGGGAAGGTTCCGTCACTTGTCCAAGGTCACGTGCAGAATGATGACAGAGGGAGGATCTGAACTCAGGTTGGTCCTGCTCTTGGGCCCGAGCTTTTAAAGTTCTACTCTAGTTTTTAAAAATTTACATTCCAGTTATTTTTGCAATTCCCACCAGCTCCCCCAGGCTCAGGGAAATGGGGTATACGGTTGGGGTACCAAAGGCCACCAGGAGGCCCAGTTGGAGACGCTGTGGCCCAGGTGAGGTGTGTGCACCTGTGGCATGTACACGGTGGGCAGCTACGTAAGTGTGTCTCAGGTGTCTGGGCTGGGGCAGGTGAGCTCTGGGTGTGGGTGGAGTGGGGGCGGGTAGGGGGCAGCAGAGAACCCCTCCGTCTCTTTCCCTATCCCCCAGCTAAGTTCCAGTTCCCCCTCCGTCTCAGCACCCCTTTCTGTCCTCATCCTCACTAGGAGGGAGCCCCCATCTGCCACCACTAACAAAGTGACACTCTCTCGCTTCCCTTTTAGTGAATTCCCGGGGTCACCCCAGGGCTGAGGCAGCTGACAAGCTCCTGCTGTCTCTTGAGAGTGGGAGGTGGGTGCAGACATCCCCCCCGCCCCGAGAAGGAGGTGCCACCTCCTAGATCCCCCCAGGGCGGGCTGGTTAGTAAGTTCAGCCTCCGTCTTTTGCAGCTTGCATTACGTAACTCCGCCAGCCCCTCTGTGTGGGCGAGAGAATAATGACTACCCGGGCCCAGCCCAGGCTGCGTTCTCCATCTGGCGTCGCTGTGTGTGTGTGTGGTTTTTTTTTTTTCTCTGTGTATTCATGCATCGCCCTCATGCTGTGTCATTTCTCTGCTGCGTGTGTGAGCGTGTGCGGTCCGTGTGTCGACTGGCTGAGTGTCTTTCAGCGTCTTGCTGCTGGGGTCCCGGTTTGCAGAGAAAACCATCCAGAACCACTGTGCTCTTCCCCACTGGGGAGGACTGGTCTACCTCCCCCACCCAGCCTCCTTAACTCTCCCTGAGCTCCATTTCTTCCGGGTACCAGACCCAGGATGTTCATCGTTAAGCTGGAGACAGAGGTAGCTGGGACCTCCAGATCGCTCTTGAGTGTCCAAGTCTGGCACTGGGCTCTGCTCTTTAATTAAAGAAGGACCTGAAGGTGAACTCTTCGGGAGGCGAGGCCCTCCAGCTCACTTCTTCCACATGTTGCCTTGGGCCAGGCCTCACCCAAGGACAGAGGCTGGACTTGGCTTACGAAAAAAGGAAAAAAGAAATAAAGCAATCCAGAAACCTCCTCAGCCACTCTCAGCTTTTCCTCTCTCTTTCTCAGCTTCTTTCTAAATCAGAGAGGGTTGTTCGCTGGTGCTTGGGAAATTGGGGTGCTGTTTCTCAGATTTTGGCCCTAGAAAGGCAACTTGATCTTTGGAAGGGATTAGAAAGAGGCTGGGGGGGGAGGAAGAGAGGGAGAGAGAGAAAATAGTTGTGTGTTGAAGTAAGTGGATTCTGAGCATTGCCAGGGTCAATCACGGACCTAATACCCATCCCACAACACCAGGCCTCCCTCCTTTCCATTCCCAAAGCACACCTCATCTGCTGCCATATCTGTATCCTGACCAGGGTCAGGTTTCACGAGCCCATTTTACAGATGAATAAATCAAGCTGCTACATAAGCTGGAGACCCACTTGTCCCAGCTCGTCCATGTCCACTGTCCAGGAGCCGCCTCGGTCCTGGGCCAACCAGGACGGCTGGCCCCCCTTCTGCCCCAGGGAACATTTTAAAGCCCCTTCTGGCTCTATCTGTGTGTTTCTGGGTGAGTTCTTTATTTTCTCTGAACCTCAGTTTCCTTATCTATACATGGGGTCACAGTAATGACCACCTCCCTGGGTAACCGGGGGAGTGAACCGAATGGTGAATGCAGAGTACTCAATGCAGAGTACTCAGCAATGGCACAGAGTGCATGCTCCGAAGAAATGGCTTCCTGTCATTGTTCTATAATATCAACTGAGACCGGCTTCCTGGCTTTTAATTCAGCGCGCTTTCTACTCCATCACAGTCTCGCCAAAGGGACTCAAGGTGCCATCTAGAAGGGGGCCCTTTTCTGGAAATCACACTGAGGAATCTCGCGCTGGTCACGGTATCGGGCATTGAATGAGGGAGACGGGTGTAGAGTAGCATATGCTGCCAACCCAGCCTCTGCCCTTTGGAGCTGTGATTTTAACCAAATCACGTGTGTGTACACTCCAGAGTACATGCCATGGAAACAATACTTGGCCCCAGGCCTCGTTCGAGTCGTTCAGTGGTTTTGGGTGTATTTATTTCATTTACCTTGCTGCGAGGAAATTAGTGGCTGGCTTTTGGAGATGACTGCCAGTGAGAAGGAAGGAGCCAAAATAGGCCAGCATCTGCTACTACTGTCTCGCTGTGTGACCTTGGGCGAGCCGCTCCCCATCCTGGGCCGCATTTGTGCGACCGGAGGAATGGTCATGGCAGCAGTTTTGAGGGATCGAGAGTCTACTGTGTGCTGGCCATGGCGCCAAGCCCTCTGCATGGATTTCTTTAATCCTGACAGTGACTCTATGAAGTGAGTGCTGTTTTTATCCCCAGCTGACAGACGGACGAGCTGACTAAGGGTCAAAGAAGGAAAGCGAGGAGGTGGCCCTGGGTTTCAGCGAGTGGATTCTGAGCATCGCCAGGGTCAATCTTAATCCTAACAACAACCCCACAACCCAATGCCTCTGTCCTTGTTGTCCCCAAACACAGCCTCATTGGCTGCGGTATTTCTCATCCTCACCCCGACCGAGGTCACGTTTGATTGTGCCCATTTTGCAGATGGAGAAATTAAGCTGCCACAGGGAGACCCACTGGTCCTGGCTTGCCCATGGCTTTCCATTTTTAGCACTGAAACTTGGAGGGGTCAGGATGAAGTTAGGGTGAAGTGGAGCTGTCAAGCCAGCCCAGTCCAGCTCCCCTATTCAAAGATGAGAAAAAGAGGCCTGGAGATGTGAGGGCTTCTTTCCACATGGATCAGTGACAGTCGGGTAGTCTAGAGCCCGGCTGTCTAACAGGACACGTGGCCAGCGACCTCCTGAGCTGGGGCTGGTTCCACTGACATTCTGTAAGAGGCAAATACACCTTGGGTCTCAAAGAATCGCATGAAAAAAAGAACATGAAATATCTCAATAATTCTCCAATATCGATTACATGTTGAAATGATAATGTTTTGGATACACTGAGTTAAGTAAAATTACGAAAATTCATTTCACCTGTTGCTTTTTCCGCTTTTTAAGGCGACTACTATGAAGTTAAAAAATCACACATGGGGCTCCCATTATATTGCCACTGGGCAGCGCAGGCCTAGAGTCTGACCTCCTGGCTCCTGGACCAGAGCTCCTCCCCGGATCCCACTGTCCTCAGGTCCCCTCGAGAACCTACCGATGACTTAGCCAGACAGAGGATACTTCATCTTTCTAATGAGACTAGAAAAATGACACAGAAGCTTAGCAAACACCTCAACGCTTTTAGAGTTTGACCACTGGAAATAGACGTGAGAGGGATAAGAGGGAGGACAGAGAAAGTCCACCTAGAACCACAAGAAGAGAAAGGAACTGGAAGGATGTCACCTGGATGAACGAACAGTCCAGGATCGAACATCCTGCAGTCCAGTGTCACCTGAAATCTAACCCATCTGTATGATGAACGTTTATTTAAAAAGAATGAGGCAGATCTCTATATACAGGTAGGAAATGAGCTCCAAAATATACCATTAGGTGATTAAAAAGGTGCAAATGTGTAAATGCTGCACACGTAAATGCAGAGAATATTCTAGAAGGAATGGGTATCAGTGGTTGCATCTTACAAGGAATACGAGAAGTCAGAAGTCAGAGGCAGACATACTTTGCACTACAATACTTTTTTTTCTATTTGAATATCACTAAAATTTTTTTTATCACATGTGTATTACCTTTTAAATGAACAATATTAATGCAAACGGCCCACCTGTGAACTCCTGCTACCTTCAGTTCACACACCCACAAAAGCTCTGATGGAGTTACAGCCCTATTTCCCATCTCCCTCCAATCTCATTTAGAAACAAATACCAAGTCCTCCAGGTCTGAAAAACAAAACAAAATACTGTCACCCCCAACATAAACAAAAGACCAAAACCATAACCCAACTGTGCTCTTCAAAAGACCGGCAGAACAACCCACTGCCTTACATCTCCTCAACTGCTAATTTGCAGTCTTTCCCCAGAGGGAAGACCGCTCGGCATCAAGTTGACGGGCTTTCTCCCACGCTGGCAAGTCACCACGACAACCCCGCCAACCTCTGCAAATCAGGGGGTAAGTTGTCATGCTGTGTCTCGGGGATCCCAGAGACACGGGCACCCTGGTCCCGGGGGGGGTCTCCCCAGCCACGTCATTCCCCCCAGTGTCACGGCTGCAATTGGCTGGCGATGACTTTGATCTTCACAGATCTAATGCCCACACCTCCAGGCAGGAACGAGTGCAGTTCAGAGTCAGGGGCACGAGGATTAAGGATTGCTGGAAGTTTGATCGTACGCCCTGCCGCGAGGCCTTGAGAAACCCACGCTCTCTCACATCACTGCTTCGTACAACCTTTTCGAATGGCGGTTAGACAATATCGACCCCCAAATTTAAAATACACAGATCTTTGCCTGGCAATTCAAGTTTTGGGACTTTCTCCTGCAGATACACTGGAGGCAACATCCTTAAACGCACACACACACACACATTCATGACTCTTCCTTACAGGGTTGTTCAGAATATCAAGAGATTACGAAAATCTGGGTATCCATTGGTAGTGGATTATTACGTAAACTATGGTACATCCATTCAATGGAATCCTGTACGGGCAATAAACAAGTGGGGATTAAATCTAAAAGGACTGATGGGGAACGATCTTCAAGACACATTGGTAAACTTAAGAAGCAAGATGGAGAGCACTATATAAATCTATTCACATATCCGTCCTGTGTCTTGATCTATTCTTCCATATAAGCTTGGAGACGCAGTGAAGATCTCTGGGAAAACATCCAAGATATTGGTAACACTAGCTGCTTCGGGGAAAGAAGACCGGGAGGCTAGGGGTAGGGTGGGAGGAAAGCTTACTTTTATTGCATATTCTTTGGTATTGTTTATTTTTACTATGTTTTTGGATCATCGTTAGAAAAGAGCAAGGTCTTTGAAGTCCGACTGTCTTGGATTTGAACCTTAGCCTCTGCACTTGGCTTTTGGACAGTGGGCAAGCCACTTAACATCTCTGAGTCACGGTTTCTGCCGGGATGAAATAGCATCTATTGAGGGTGTGTGTGAGGATGGAATGAGATAATAGTTAATATTTTCTGAGTTCTTACACTGTGCCATGCACTATGGTAAGTGCCCAATAAATGGATCCTTTTCCTACCACTATTGCTAATAATCATCGAGCAAGCAGCCATCATTCTATTGGCTGTCAAAGGTGCCAAACTGACACATATCACTTAAATTCTTTGGGTTGAAGGACCCGGCAAATGCTGTGGACACACAGATTGCTCCTGCCTTCCAGTGGAGTGGGCACTGTCACCGGCTCCTTCTCAGAACACCAAAGGAGCAGGGTTTGGTGGCTGGAACGTGGACCTCAAGAGTGGCAGCTAGAAACTCAGGCTCTGGAACTTGGTGGTGAATCAATATCATGTGTCGAGGTGGGGGGAGCAGGTGGGTGTCACTGGTTCAGTCCATCCTCAGGAGAGAGCTACATGGCGGTCGTCCTCGTGTTGGAATAGATCTGGGGAATTATGAAGCCTTCATTTCATCTTCATTTTGCAAAGCTCATTTTTATGAGCTAGTTCAGCAGGGTGTAGAGTAGTATATCCATCATATAGACAGAAAATTCCAGCGTTTGGGGCTAAGGTTCTTAAATTCCTTCCATGCATGGACCCTTCAGCGGCACAAAAATCCCCAGAGATGTATCTCTCCCCCCATTCTCACCAGACACGCTCCACCCCAGAAGGGTCATGTAGTGGTCAAAGGCATGGGCCTTGGAGCCAGAAAGACAAGGGTTTGTGACCCACCTCTGTCACCTATTAGCCTCATGTTCCTCATCTGTAAAATGGGCACAATGGTGGTTTCTACCTTATAGGTAGAAACTAATAAATTACATGGGATAATTCAATGGGAATCATTTAATGGGATAATCCACGTGAAGTGTGGCACCGCTAACTATTATTTTTAGAGTCCTTTTAGATTACACCTCAAGGAAAATAAACAATTTCAGGCCAGATATATAAACATAATCAGGGACAAGACCTCATTACTACAAAAAAGAAACATATTATCAGTGGTCTCTGAAACGTTTCTTAAGAATCATTAAAAAAAGGTGGCACATATTTTCTACTTCCAATAAATCTTATCCTCTTTTACTTTCTTTTTCTTCCTCTCCTTTTTTTTTTTTTTTTGAGGAAGATTAGTCCTGAGCTAACCACTGCCAGTCCTCTTCTTTTTGCTGAGGAAGCCTGGCTCTGAGCTAACATCCGTGCTCATCTTCCTCTACTTTATATGTAGGATGCTTACTACAGCATGGCGTGCCAAGCGGTGCCATGTCCGCACCTGGGATCTGAACTGGCGAACCCTGGGCCACCGAGAAGCAGAATGTGTGAACTTAACCGCTGCGCCACCGGGCTGGCCCCCTCTCCTTCTTTTCTTTACCCTCTTTCCTGTCCTCTCTTCCTTCCTTTTCATTCTTTCACGTCATCCATTCATTCACTAACTCTTACATAGCTCCTGCCTGGATCGCCAAGGAGCTCGGCACCGGGAATGCAGGGATGAACGAGACAGACAGCACCCCAGCTCTCAGAGTTCACAACCTGAGGGTGGAGGGGTGGGAGTGGAGAGAGATATTAGCAACAAGCATAGTGGGTAGAAAAAAGTGGAAATACAGGGTGTTAACGGGAGCATGGACAAGACTCCTAACATACTCTGGTCAGGGAAGGCTTTCCGGAGGAAGAGTCAGGATACAGAGTCAGCCAGATGAAGGGGTGGACCCAGGGGTGAAGGGGAGAAGGCACTGAGAAGCATGTGAGAAAGGCACTGAGTTGGAGGGAGCAGACATTTGAGGCACTGCACGAAGTCAACTTTGGCAGGAGAAGAAAGCCAACAGAGGTCTTCAGCAGCTGGACCATGCAGGTCTCTTGAGAGCCAAGTTCAAGATCTTGGACGTTATTCTTAGAGTGATGGCAAGCACTGCAGGGTTTTGAGAAGAGAAGTTCTGTGGTCAGATGCAGATTTTACAAAGATCACTCTGGTTGCTGGGTGCAAAATGAGTGGGAGAGGCAAGGCTGGCAGTGGGGAGCCCAGCTAGGAGGCTGCTGCAGGCCAGAGATGAGAGACGATGGTGGTTAGGATTAGGGTAGTGAAAGGGAGGAAGGAGGGAAGTGGGAGATTTGAGAGATACTCAGGAAGCTGATCACAACAAGATTTTGTGAGTGATGGGATGGAGGGGCTAAGAGGGAGGGCTCCATGGTGACTTGCCAGCTTCTGGCTTCTCCAAGCAGATGGAATGTGATGCCATTTCTTGGGAGAGGGGACATTGAGGGGGTGCGGTAAAAATGGGTGAAAGAAAGGATAAGAATGAATGAAACTCATTTGATAGAATTGTCCTTCCTGAGTAGCAACAATTTCACCGGGGCCATTAGGTTGAAAGAGTCAACATTTCCTGCTATCATTATTTCCAAAGTTCTGAGAATTCAGGAGGATTACAGAAAATACACTTGATTTGGCTCATTCCCCAGCAGTGCCATTTACTGACCATTTGATAGTGGGCAAGTCATTTCACATTTTGAATCTCAGTGTTTTTTTGTGAAATTGAAAAGGTAATAACAACTACTTCTCAAGGTTTTCATGAAGATTACATAGGAAGGACGCTGCGTGGAGCACTGTGTCAACTGTAATGGGCAGCGTGGAGTCATTATTTTTAGGAAGACATCAAGAACAGTATCCTCCAAATTGCAGCTCAGTGTTAACTCGAGACTCAATCAAGTTTCTCCTCTCATATCTGGCATCCTTGGGTGCCCCTGGTACAGGGAAGTTGGGTCAAGAGGACCCAGCTCATGAAAGGAAAAAGAAGTAAGAATGATTATTTTAAGAGAGCATATCTTAAATGACAATATCTGCTCCCTTAACTTGAAAGTTCCCTATAAATAGATCGCAGCATCCACTTGGGCCTGAATCAGTTACAAATGAATTTCAGCAAAAGGAGAAGACATTAAATAGAAAACACAAACTACAGTGGCGGGAATAGCTCCACATACGTCAGATATATCAGTAATAACAATAAATGTAAATGGGTTAAACTTGAGGAAAAGATCAAGACTCTCAGATTAGCTAAATGCATTGCATCCACATTAGCACAGATGTAGGGACAAGGGACAAGGACCGGAGGGAAAATAGCTCATCAAAGCAGGTATAGGCTGATGATCACTCGACTCTACGGTAGCATAGGTCTGCTTTGATTTGAAAGATATAAGTGACTCTCTTCTTAGAATATGTTAGACCTAGTAAGCACAAAATAAATATTTACTGAACAAATGATCAGCTATCCATAGCAATATCTTTTGTGGAATTTTTATTAATTAGACTAAAATATATGAGATTAGCAGTTTTACAAATGATCAAGTTCACCAGTTCATAGTTCAACCTAACATTTTGAACATCTTTATATGTAAACATTTTATTGAATTACCTAATTTCATTCTTGCAACAACCATATGAAAGACATGATACTATTATTCCCATTTTACAGATGCTGAAACTGAGGCTCAAGGATGTTAATCAAGTCACAGAAGTTTACCCAGCTAGTGACAATGACAGGGAGTCAAACCAAGGTTGTCTGAGCTCAAGTCTTTGCTCCTTTATTTATTTTTCTACTTACTAAACTGTTTCATTAGCTCCAATAATTTTCTGTCTCAGATTTGCTAAGCAGATAATCACATCATCTACAAACAATGACAGTTCAAAGTCTTTGCTTTTGTCACCTTCCAAATACTACCGTGCATTTTTATTTCAGTTGGCCTGATCATCACCCATAATTAGTCACTGGAAGTTGAAAAAGACTCTGGAGATTTTCTATTCCAATGGTTTATAATATAGAGCCTATGGACCCCCTACAGTACTCAGGGATCCTCGAAAATCCTGGAATTATGTGCACAACTTTTGTGACTATGTGCATGTATACATTTCTATGAGGAGAGGGTCAATAGCATTAATATGATTTTCCAAGCAGTCTATGACCCAATAAGCAAGAAGAGTGGAAATCACTGGATTAACCTTCATTTTACAAATGAAGTTTGAGTTTGAGGCTCGGAGATGCGGAAGGACTTGCTAAGGTCCTTAGAGACAGAGTCAGAACCAGGATTCAAGTTTCTTCTCAAACGCAGATTACATGCCCATCTTCCTTGCCTCCCCCATGAAATTAGGAAATTTACTGAGGGTCCTGTATTCGAAAGTAATGCTCATTGCAGATGTGAGCTGCAGCCTTCTTGGTAGATGCCCTTTCTAGCCACAAATACTGATCTTGGTTATGCAAAATAAGCCCAGTCAAGGAGCTCTTCATCCCCCTCCCCCCTGCTACCCCCTCCCCCCCAACTACTGTCTGCCTCTCCAGGAATGATAACAGGAGGTCTGAGGATCCCATGACAGGTGGTGGGAGGAGGCTAACTATGACAAAGTTGTGGACACAGTTCCAGGACTTTCAGGTGTCCCAGAGCCCTGTAGGGGTCCACAGACCCCATACTAGTTGCCTGTCAAGGTAAATATTGAAAAGATAGATTTCATAATTAGGATAAAAAGCTGATTGCACTTATTTAGAGTTGGTTAAGGGAACTATAAATGATAATGTAGCTTTTAAAATAAAAAATAAAATTAAAACAAGGATCATAGTACCAGAGACCCCTGCAACAACCCCTTCATTTACTCGGCTTTTATCAAGTAACTACTGCGTTCCAGAAACGGATCATCCTAGTGAGCTATGAGACTGTACGCTCCTTGGAGACAGAGACCATGGTTCCCTGGTCTGTTGCTACAGCCTCAGTGCATGGCAAGGTGATTGGCACATCGTATGTGCTCAATAAATTAGCGTCTCTATCTCCCAGTCTACAGCTATTGAACGAAGTAGCCGAGGTGGGAGGTGAGAGGGAGTGGTGGAGACTGCAGAGAACTGGAGAGCCCATGCCACGTCTAGAGGGCCAGTCCACCTGGTGGTCGCCATATAGGAAGGCAGGGCTGCTATCAGTTCACTTCCTGCCAAGCAGCTGCAGAGAGGTGATAACATGGCAAGCTACAAATGAAATAATAAATAATTGAGACTTCACATTCATGGGGAGCAACACTTGGATTCAGGAAAAGAAGAGCCAAAGATGGGTCTCAACGGAGTTTGTAAAATCACCAAAGATGGACACGGTCGAACGCTTTGCTACACAAAGTGTGGTCCATGGACCAGCAGCATCAGCATCATCTGAGAGCTGACTAGAAATGCAGAGTCTCAGGCCCCGCCCCAGACCTATGAATCAGAGTCTGCATTTTAGGAAGACCCCCAAGTGTGCACATTATAGTTCAAGAAACACTGATCCAGTTTGCCTCTAAAAGCCTATGTTACTTTTCTGAGTCCCACGAAGCTCCGAGTAGAACACTTACGTCCAGGGAGTGTGATAACATTAGGTTGAATCGTCTAAAATCACAGATATTCAACTATTTTGTGACTTACAAAAACAGCCATTTCAAACGAAATTTCAATTTCAACCCAAACTATAACCTGTTCTGCACAAAAGTGCTTCAGACCCAGGATATCGCTTGCTTCAAAAAGGCTCTGGTCAGATTCCGCAAACAATAGTCCATAGGCATACAGATGAGTTTTGTTTGGTTAACACGGTTAAAAAAAATTTTTTTTCCAAATTGGTTACCACCGTTTAAAAACTGGAAGTTTCACATGAAATACAAATTTCTGGCTTTCTTGGAACATTGGAAGGTGTGTTCATACTGGTCCGTATCCCTGAATGTCAGCGAATAGCTGGAGGGGGTGGTGGCGCCCCTGCCAGATAGAACATAAGCTCTCCAGTTCCCCCGGCCCCCATGCAGCCCCTCTCACTCATTTGTTTCCTACCAGTACCTGTAGGTATTTAACTGACTTTGGGATCCCTGTTAGATACTGGGTTTTAAAGGCAAACAAGGAAGGTCATCTTTAGAAGTTGCTCAATGAAGGAACAGAGGTGCTCAGTGATCTGGGTTCTGTCACAGGTGCCCCCAGTGGCTCCAGGTCTCAGTTGATCCATATCCCCACCTTCTGAGAACGCTCTGCCTCTGTCACAGCTTGTGCCCTGTGACTAATGTTCACCTTGCCCTCAGCCCAACAAGAGCCGGATGGAACCCAGCCTCTTTCCTCCATTCGGACGAACACACAGTCTCAGATCCCAGACGTTTTCCTTAGTGACTCCACCTGGGGTTACCTGGGCTGGCTGGGTCTTTCTCTCCCGCTGTACCAGTGCACCTGCTGAGCCCGTAGAAGACAACCCTTCCGCGGCACTGAGTGACACATGCCCACCTGATTCAGCCTTACTGTACACAGTTCTGCAAACTTCCCCTTGAAATAAAATCACAGAAAAGGAGAAAGACGTCCTCGTGAGCAGCCTCTAAGCTGATATCACAGAGGTGGGAAGGAAGGCTTATGGGGGGATGTCATAGTCAAGATGTAGGTCCTGGGTTCAGATCCTGACTCTGCCATTTACTGACTGTGTGGCGTTGGGCAAGACATTTAGCATCTCTGTGCCTCTGTTTCCTCATCTGCAAAATGGCAAATAATAACAGTATCTACCCTGCAGGGCTCTTGTAGGGTAACGTGAAATAATGTCACGTTTCCCAAACTGGTCTTACCACCTTCATATCTTTGTGCCATCCTGTGTCTCCCTTATGCAATTATTTATTTACTATTTTCCCTTAAAGTTGACTCACTTTTTCCTGTATGTACTTACTATAGCCTCATCCCGAAGAATAATACCAAGAAATCAAAGTACAAAGGTGCCAGCTACACTTTTCTATTATCTATCAAAACAAATATTTAATGAGTAAATTTTAAAAAATAGATATCATCTCGCTTCAATCATGAGAAAACATGGAACAAACTCAAATTGAGGAACATTCTACAAAATTAACGGCCCAATAATCTTCAAAAGTGTCAAACCCATGAGTAGCAAGAAGAGACTCAAATTATCACCGATCAGAGGAGACTAAGGAGAAATAAGCACTAAAAGTGGTGTGGGATCCTGGATAAGATCCTGGAACAGAAAAGGTCATTAGATGAAAAGGGGGTGAAATTCCAATAAGATCTGTAGTGTAGTTAATATCATGCCGTTGTCAGTTTCCTGTTCTTGATAATCGCACCATGGCTACGTAGGATGTGCACATTAGGGGATGCTGGATAGGGGATATAAGGAATCTCATTGCATTATTTTGCAACTTTTCTGTAAGTCTAAAATTACTTCAAAATATAAAGTTTAAAAAAATGGGTACCAGTTAAACAGTCTCTCTGCTTTTCTGTCTCTATGGATTTGCCTATTCTGGGCATTTCACATAAAAGGAATCCTACAATATGTGACCTTTTGTGACTGGTTTCTTTCACTTAGCAGAATGTTTTCAAGGTTCAACCATGCTGTAGCATATGGTTCTTCATACTTCATTCCTTCTTGCCACTCAATAATATTCCACTGTATGGATAACCACATTTTGTTTATCCCTGCATCTGTTGATGGACATTTGGTTGTTTCTACCTTTGACTCTTGTGAGTCGTGCTGCTATGAACATTCATGTACAAGTTTTTGTTTGAACGCTTGTTTTCAATTCTTAATGGGTACGGCGTTTCCTGTTGGGGTGATGAAAATGTTCTGGAACTAGACAGAGGTGATGGTTGTAGAATATTGTGGATGTACTAAGTGCCACTAAATTGTACACTTTAATATGTATCAACCACATTTTGGAAAGCCCGTGCTCATGCGAGCCCAGCACTCAGAGCACGTGGCCCCTAGCAAGTGTGTGAAGAATGCTGGCCAGTGTTATCATCCTTGCTGGAGCCACACGAGACTCCCAGCTCCCACTCCAGGGTTCTTTCTATACTACTACACTGCTTTCACCAAGAAAGTTCCTCCAAGTTGAATCTTACTCTCCTTGAAGGTCAGCCATACAATCCCAGGGTCCCTGGGAAACTCTCTCTCCAATGCCTTGCTTTGGCATCCAAGAACTTTTCCCATTTCACAAGGTGCACACCTGGCTGGTATGACACACTAGCCATTGCCTCTAGATGTGTTCAGAACAATGCAGAGTGGACATTCAACAGACACTAAACCGGTTACTTGTCGACTGAACCCCAAACCTACTTCCACAGCTTCTTGATCAAGCCTTACCTCCTCAATAGACCAAGTGCTTCATTTACCCAGGACTCTATGCTACAATCGGCTGGTTAGGTGGCAACGCCCTGGTGCCGTTCACTTGATTTTATAATGCCCACTCCCACTCCATTTTATAATGCCCACTCCTTTGAGGAATCAAAGTACCTTGGGATGCATTTCGGTATTTGAAAGGAAAGCAAAGGCCTGATGGGTTTTGAGGATTTCATGAGGATCCTACAGAAAACTGGAGACAGACCAGCGCATCCCAGATCAGGGAAACATCTTTCTGCCCGGAGCTGACAAGTTGAAGTTGGTTTTAAGGATGATTATGTGCCTGCTCTTCCTCTTTTCCCCTGTCTGTGCTGGTTTTTCTCCATCCTCTGCCCCCAGATCCATTCTCCACCCTTCTCCAAACTTATCTGGGCCCTAGGAGGAGGCTGACCTCTAGGGATATCAATAAGCTCCTTGCGCTCTGGCTTCCAATTGGGTTAGGCCAAGGGGAGGCACAAAGGAGACGAGGCAGAGGGATGGGGGAGAGGCTGCTCCCTCTTCCTCTGTTCCCTCCTGTCTCAGTGCTGTGGGCTGGAGGCGGCTGCATTCCCCACCTGCACAGCTTCTGCTAAGATCCTCCCTGACCCCACCATTTCATGGCCCGAAGGGCTTCTGTCACACAGTTCCCTCTCCTGGCTTCATCAGGCCCGGGGCGGTCATCTCTCCTCTGTTGCTAGGCCCTGGATACTTCACCTTCCCTTGTTGGTGCCTTAAACTGTGTCCTTAAATAATTCTTTCATTAAATCATCTTAGAAATCCCAGCTGCAGGTGCCTTCTGTTTCCCAGTTGGACCCTGACTGATAAATCTTCATCCTCATTGCACCTTGGGTCTAAGGATGAGGAAGATGGGAAGCAACGGTAATGGTCAACGGCGTAGCATGTCTAGGTTGAATTGTCCTCATGGCCATCCTCATCCTTACTAATAAACTGATGGAGCACCCAATATGCGCCAAGCATTTAATGGTCCCAATAACTCAGTGAAGTGGAATTATCCCCACGTTTCAGAAGAGGAAAATGAGGTTTAAAGAGAGGTTGAATTTGCCCAAGTTTACAGGGTGAATAAGTGGCAGCGGCTGGATTCGAATCCAGCTTGGATGGGCTCCAGAATCCTGCCCCCTCGCCCTCATCTCACATCCAGAGGAGTCTAATGCGTTTGAGAGCCGATGTCATGGCAAATCAGACCCTCGTGCTTGGAAGAAAAGCTTGCTGACACCAGGAAAGATGTCAAAGCTGCGGTTTTGAATCACCCTTTGGAGCTCTTACACGTTCAGCCACACCCAGGCGATAAAGCCAGCGGTGGAAGATGCAACTCGGGAAGATATTCCAGGGACGAAGCTCAGGCTCATTTCCCAACTCCTCAAGAGGCCCAGAGCCTGTTCTGCTGCTGACAGAAGGAACTGTCGCCTGCTCACTGCTCAATGCCCCTGATGTAATGAGCACCGCAGAAAAGGGCTCAATTGGGATGCTAAACAGCCGTAAATGACATTGTCACCAGGCTTCATAAAGCACAGTGACTCACAGCCCTAATTAAAATGCTGAGGGAAAAATGTAAAGAAAGGCTGCCATGGAAAACAGTGACATTCTGCTAAACCGCAGGATTATTTCTTCCAGGAAAAGAGGTGCTCATGAGTGTGTGTGTGCATGAGTGTATATGAGTGTGGGGGGAGGAGGACAGAGACGGAGAGGCTGACTATTATCCTGCTAAGAAACGTGGGATTTTTAACGCAGAGGAAAGTCTGTCTAAAGCTATTCCTGCCGCCTTTTTACTATTATGAAATATTTAAACACAGAAAATTTAAAAGAATAGTACAACTCCTATAAACTTCCAACTAGATCGAACAATTAGTAGCATTTGCCATATTTGCCGTCTGTCTGTCTGTCTGTCTCTCTATCCATCCATCCATCCATCCATCCATCCACTCATCCATCCATCGTCTCTCTCTCTGACTTCATCTCTCTATCTATCCATCCGTCCATTTATCAGTCTCTCTCTGACTTTTTCTACCTACCCATCTACCTATCATCTCTTTCCGTGACTCTATCTAGCATCTATCTATCTATCTATCTATCTATCTATCTATCTATCTATCTATCTATCACCTATCACCTCTAACTCTATCTATTTACCTACTTATCTACTCTCTCTCTCTGACTCTATCATCTATCTACCTATCTATCTATCTACCTATCTATCCTCTATCACCTCTGACTCTATCTACCTACTTACTTACCTATCTTCTCTCTCTGACTCTATCTGTCTCTCTGTCTCTCTCTCTTTACACTGAACCATTTGAAAATGAGTTGCAGACATATGAGGCTTCAGCCCTGAATTCTTAAGCATACACAGCCTAAGAATAAAGACAGACTCCCACCAAACCCACACTATCATTATTACACCTAAGAAAATGAACTATACTTGCAAAATTTCACCAAATATTCACTTAAGGCTGTTTTTGAAACAACGGCAACTGAAGTAGTAAGTTTAATCCCCACTGCTTAGGAGAGAAAAGTCAGTCTGCCGCACAGAAATAGGCTGTCAAGGGGTTCTTGACTGGGGAGATTTCTGACTTCATGGGGGCTGGTTCCTGTCATGAGAGTCTCAAGATGAAGTGCACAGGGCACAGTGTTTGACTGAGACACCAGCCTGGAACCAGACAAGAAATCCAGTCTGATTACAACATAATGTTTTGAAAAAGAGCCCTTCTCAAAACGAAATCTCCACGTGATTTCCTTCAATGCAATCACCCATTTTTATCACAATCTGTGGCTCCCAATGACTCGTTGCCATTTCTGAAATGCAAATGCACCCTTGAAAGCCCAACAAGAGATCACCAGTAGGGAGACTTCAAAAGAAACATAAATCCTGAAGGAAAAGTCTTGAAGAAGGCACCCCCAAGAAATCCTGGGCATTGAAGGCAGCTCTTAAGGAAACAACATTTATCTACACAGAGGAGTTTTGCATGTTTGTTAAAAAATAACCAAAAACAATAAAAACATCAAGCCAAAAAATCCATCTGGTCTCATTATTTCACACCACACTTTGTGAGAAATAAGGGGACTTCATTTCAGTGACTATGATGCTATTAGGAAAGAAATGACAACCGAGGGTCTTTCCAGCTAAGACTTACCTTAATGAACTAGCACATGGATGTCATTGACTCTTTTCATTAACTGAATTCTGGTACATGAACATAATTGGTTTTCATTTTCCTTATTGAATATTTCAGAGCTAAGAAACTGCTTCAAATATCAAAGAGAAAAACATGCCCAAAATATGTCAGTTGCTATCGAGTACTATTCTGATTTATCCCTGTAGGTTGCATTTTTATGCTTAAAATTCCTGGAATGAAATACAGTACAGTGTGGTCCACACATCTATTTTAACGATCGAGAGGATGGACTGCCCACATCGCTTGCCCTACTGCATTCTAGTCATTGGCAAGTTGACCCCTTTCTCGGACACCGGGAGCTACTTGAAGGCAAGGATAGTGTCTTCCAGTTCTTTACGCCCCAGCCTCTCTCATGGGGTCTGGCACAGAGCCGGAGTTAGGGCTTGCCTGTTAGATGAAGAAGGGTCTATTCTGACTCTTGTTCATGACAAGAAATCCTTTAGCTGAGAAATGCCGGCTGTTCATCAATACTACCTGAAGTTGGGTAAGCTTTTTGAGTTCGCAGGCTCCCTTCTTCATTTCTACCTGAAAAATCTCACCTTTTTAATCCCTATGGTAGCTACTTAGTTGTCAGATTTTTGATAAAGAAGAGATCCCTTGTATTATTTAAGGTTAGTGGGCAAGGGTTCCTGGCAGAAGCTGAGACACTTTTCAGGACATCCTTGAAAATCAGTGGGATTTCTTTCAGGTGTCTTTAGTCCAAGACTCCCGAAGCATCTTGGATGGCCAGGAAGGAGGCCCATGTTTTCTGGGGAATCCCAATTGAGAAGAGGTGATCTTATGATGCTAGGTGACAGAATATGCCAATCAGAGGTGGGGAAAAAGAAAACATTGCCCAGGCCGGAAATGGGAACTTCGCCCCTGCAGAGCACTTCTGTGTTTTCAATCCCAACAGACTAGCCTTTCTTTTAGGAACTGTCAGCAGAAAACACCAATGCGACTGATGGATGAGAACTGGGCAAACATCTGTCTCAGGCGAGGCATGGAACGTTATGGTGGAAAACGTCTTTGAGGGAAGTTAGTCCAGGGGTTGTAAACTGAAATGTCTTGAAGAACCAGGCAAGCGACATAAACAATCTTTAATGATGGGGCCTGTGACCCAAAGGCACGAAAAACAACCAAACCAAAACACAAACTCTAGACCAGCCAAGTAGAATGTAACTGCAGGCTTCCGATTGGAATTGCCCTTCAATTCCAGCTCCTTCATTTCACAGAGGAGAAAATTGGAGCTGAGCGAAGGGAACGGGCATGGTGCACATCAGCTGGCTACCTGAAAGGGTCTCTCTTTGTTGCATTTCTTTCCTGTGTTACGACCAACGAGACAGGCCTGATGATGTCCCCTTGCCACAGTCACACATACGCTATCTCATTGAATCCTCCTAACAACTCATGCGGTAGCTAGAATCCCCATTTTACGGATGACATGCCTGAGGTTCAGAGAGGTTAATTCACTCACCCGGAGTCACAGATTCCACAAGTGTCCGAGCCTGGCATCAGATGCTTCCCCAGATGACGTCTTCTTTTGATTTTCAGCATGGCCCTCTGCCTTTCAACCTGGCTGCACTTGACCATTCAGCACCAGAGACCCTGTCACCGAGAGGGTGCTACAAATCAGAAGGCTACCAGCTCTGAGGCTACCTCCTCTGAGAAGTCTTCCCTGATGCCTCTAGTCACCCATCCTGGGCGCTTCAGCAACATTTCACCTCCACCTCTCTTGCAGAATCTTCACACCTGGTACAAGGCTTGTTTGGTGCCCCTTGCCCAACCAGACTGCAAGCTCCATCAGAGCAGGGCTCACCCAATGCTAATCTGGGCACCTGCCCCTGGGGCCCGGCACTCGGCCTGCCATTTAACACTCATCATTACACACTTGACAAATGTGCTGCCGTCTGCCACAGAACCACACAGAATTGCTGCTCGTCATCGGCTTAGCGCCACTAAATACGATGATGCCAAGATCCACGCCTGCTGCACCCGGTTAGCTACACTTCTGTTAGGGGCTCTGGGGCATTTTCTGTTGATAGATCGTTTTCATTTAATAGATTCAAGTAGACTCAATTTTCCAGCATTTCAGGGGGCTGCTCATAACTCTCCTTCCCCAGGAACAGGCATGTGAGTGACATAAATACACACAGGACTTGCAAAGGTTGGATGCGGGGCTGACTCAGCTGTCAAAGTGAGCTCAAACCAATGGCTTTGGTGAAATCAGCAGTAGTTGGACTGGATTTATTAGCTCCTGTGATCACTTGGTTCCTAAAGTTAAACCCAATAGGTCACTTTTAAAACGAATCTCTTTTCTGAAAGGACAGATGGATCAACAAATGGGGCTAATGCCCACCATTAGACGGGGAACCAGGGTTGACGTGCACCAAGGTCAAGGTGGGAGGAGTCAAGCTCAGTCTCTCCCAAACAGTCTGTCCGATCTACGACAACAACCGAGAGAGATGGAATTAAATTTCCCTTAAGTTCAGAATCTGAGGCTTCTCAGCACTGAGGCAGACAGGCAGTTATCATAAATGAGCACCGGGCAGAGAGTCGAGACACTGAGGTTCTGTCCCAGCTTTGTGTTATGTGACTTTTAGCAAGTCACCTACCTTTTCTGGGCCTCAGTTTCTCCATCTATAAAATGAGGCTGATGGACAAGAGCTGAGGGCATTGGAATCGCCTAGAGAAGTCTTGTTAAAAATACAGAAAGTTCAGGGCTGGCCTTGTGGCTCAGTGGTTAAGGTTTCACATACTCTGCTTCAGGAGCCCCAGTTTGTGGGTTTGGATCCCTGGCATGGACCTACTCCACTCATCAGCCATGCTGTGGAGATATCCCACATACA